>NC_143035.1:5517500-5555000 GCF_057628025.1 Oncorhynchus mykiss | reverse complement strand
TGTCTTCAGTGTTTTTTTGTAACATTTTTAATAGTAGGCTATTCATTACCCATGTGACTGAGTTGACAGCCTATTAGTAATACCGCATATATGGGCTTAATAACGATGTTTAACAACGATTAAGTTGGTTTCTGTTCCAAGTACGACCCCTTTCATTGAGTTGGATTTATGATAGGAAGTACTATTCTGTTAAGTATGACCTAACTGTTTCTTGTTATTTTCTTTGTCACTGTTCCTCATACAACACACACACACACAGTTTCTGCTGTTACATCATGTGAACTCTGGTCTCTCATCTCTTTCCTCTCCTCTCCAGATAAGACCGAGCCGATGAACAATAGTGAGACTGACTGACACAGGCAGCAACACTGCAGGCGAAAGGTAACACAACACAGTTTCAGCTGTTATATACTGCGTCCTCTGTCCCCATCATTTCTATCCCTTTCCTAACTAGTTAAAACAGAGCCGCGCAAACACACAAACACACACACATACACACACAATAGTTTTTAATGTAACATCCTGTGAACTCTGGTCTCTCATCTCTCTCCTGTCCTCCCCAGTTAGACAGGGCCTGTAAACGACAGTGAGAGTGACAACCACAGAAGGCAGCACTGGACAGCTTTGCAGGCGAATGTAACACCACACACAGTTTCAGCCTTTCATTTCTCACTTTAAAATGGACACACATGCATACTCACAGATGTTGTTGCTGTAGCAGCCATATTACAGTTTTTCTCAATCGCTTCGGCTCAATTTTCGAAAGATGATCTTTTTTTTTTCAAAACAATAAGTTTGAATCTCTGAGCAATTTAGTTTCTTGTTCATACCAGATTTGAATTTCTTATTCATTTAAGCAAATTGCACGTGTTTTGGCGCATGTGCAAAAGAGTAAATACAATTGTCTACAATTTGCACAATAACTGCACGCACATGGCTTGCTGATCAAAACTGCTGAGTTGATTCTCAGTGAAATTGTCATACTCTTCACAACTTCTAAACATTCTTTCATCGTGTGAGCCATCGCATGCAAAATGACCCATTCAATTATCAAAATCTGTCAGACATGCGTACATGTATATTCTATAAATATCTATGACATGGAATGTTAGTGATGTTTGCTAAACTGGCAAATTACCTGCCAGGTGACGACGTAAAGAAATAGGAATCACAATCTTACCAATCAAGTTTGGAAGCATATATATACGGAGCTTGCCCACAGCACAATCAATACCATTTGTGAACATGGAAGAACATCACAACCCTGAAGAGCAGCTACATGCTTGTGGAAGAGAAATAAGAAGATGTGTAAGAATGTGTGTTGGTGGTGTCAGGTGAAGACATAATAGAGGAAGAGGTAGAAGGCAAAGAACAAGAGTCCCTGATGAAATCAGAGCCACAATTGTGGACCATGTCATAAACCAGTGGCTGGTCAAAGAGTACAGTCTAATGTAAACAGGTCCACAGTGTTATCAACTGTGCAAACATTCCACAGGGGAAACAGGTAAATATGTGCTCGCTCTTTACTTTTGTTACAGCATTTCATTCACAACAATACAGCAACTATTGTAAAGGTAAATGCAAGTCTGACAATCACAATGTACCATAAGATATGTATGAGGAATATACAGTACTAAAGCACAATTTGAATACAATGTACTATATGTAACATGATCTATTTGTGAATTCCACATGTCATATATAGGACTGCACAATGACATCATGCTGGTGGTAGAGTAGCAGTATTCAACCATCAGCAAGAACAAGACATTTGCAAAATGTTCATAGCCAACAAAAAGTAGCCTAAAGTGTCTTTAAAAGTTTTATTAGCAAAATATGCATGTGTTCCATTTATGTAGGTTAACAGTGGTAATTAGTCATTCAAAACAATTCAACACTGGTTATTGAGTTAAATCAGTGACAAAAGAGCAAAACAAAACAGAAAATCAGTTTGTTCATATATTTCTGCGGACCAGTAATATTATGGAGACCAATAAATAAAACCAGGTGGCAACTTCATACTTTGGAGGGGAAAAAAGAGACTTACATTTTTTTATATTTTCGTATACTGCATCAATATAATTCATAAAATATTCGAAAGGCTAATCATGTATGAACCTAGAGATATTTGGTAGCCTATGGAGATTGGGGAGAGGAAGGAGATGTTTGTGGGGTTGTGGTAAATACACAGCGTGCACAATTATTAGGCAAATTGTATTCCTTAGGATTGCTGAACAAACACAATGCTCTCCGTCAATCCAAAATGTTACTGAACCTCAAATCTGAATGTTTAACAAAGGAACAGTGAGTTTTGTCTTTCTCAGGGGAATATATGTGTGCACAATTATTATCACTTGTTTATTCTAAATTTTTAGAGTAAGTGTAACAAATAAGTAACGCAAAATGACAATTAAATAAACATTTTGGACTTTATTCAGTAAATATTCAGTTATCAATATAGCAACCCTTCTTTTCAACCACAGCCTCTCAAATGCTGTTCAAAGAGGTGGATTGTCTTCCCTCGCTGTAAATCTCACGTTTGAGAAGGGCCCACAAGTTCTCAATAGGATTTAAGTCAGGTGAGGAAGAGGGCCAGGTCATTATTCGGGCGTCTTTGAGGCCCTTGCTGGCTAGCCAAGCGGTGGAGTACTTGGATGCATGTGATGGAGCATTGTCCTGCATGAAGATCATGGCCTTCTTGAATGCTGAGGACTTCTTCCTGAACCACTACTTGAAGAAAGTATCTTCCAGAAACTGGAAGTAGGTTTGGGAGTTGAGTTTCAGACCATCTTCAACCCAAAAAGGTCCAACTACCTCATCCTTAATGATCGCAGTACCCCTCCTCCACCTTGCTGGCTCCTGACTCGAAGTGGTGCCCTGTGTCTATTATTGATCCAGCCACAGGCCCATCCATCTGGTCCATCAAGAGTCACTCATTTAATCTGTCCATAAAACCTTTGAAAAATCTGTCTTCAGGTATTTCTTTGCCCAATCTTGACGCTTCAACTTGTGAATCTTATTCAGTGTTGGTGGTGTTTCAGCCTTCTTGACCTTGGCCATGTCTCTGAGCACTTGACACCTTGTACTTCTGGACTTTCCAGGTAGGTTGCAGTTCTGGAATATGGTGGCACGGGAGGATAATGGGTTCCTGGTAGCTTGACGTTTAATTATCTTCAAGTCTTTGCAGTTAATTTGCGCCTTTTCTTCTCCGTGGGTTTTTTGGCGCTCCAGTTGACTATTCGCAAACAAAACGTTTGATTGTCCGGTGGTCACGCCTCAATAGTTTAGCTATTTCAAGAGTGTTCATCGGTCTGAAAGGCATTTTACAATTTTTGTCTTTTCAGTGTCAGTTAATGAAATACATTTTGTGGCCCATTTTACCTGAGGTAATGAGGCTGCCTAATAATTATACACATGTTATTCACTTTCACCACACCCTCCCTCATCACACAAATACACATCACCTGAAAATGATTCAATCCAATGAGCATTCACGTTTATATGGTTTGGAGTTGGAAAATGTCAATAGCAATAATGATAAGATCAGAATACTCACTTGCCTAATAATTGTGCACACAGTGTAGTTTCAGCTTCAATCACCAGTAAAACAAATGAATAAAACATTCCGATTGAAATCAATGTTTGGCTGTAACAACAAACAAAAAACATCTCGCTGGTGAATAATGGAACTTAAAACACAATTGTATGGTCACACATCTGTTCTCACCAAAGAGACCTGTCAGGTTTCTAACAATCCTGAATTTTACCTCGAATTTTTTTAACCTTGAAATTCAACACAGCAATGACGGTGCACAGGAGGAAGAACATTGCATTAACAATTTTCACCAGGTAGAAGACTGTTCGCTCCAATCTGTAGAGTAATCTGTAGAAGAATAACATTGCTTTTTGAGGACACTTGAGCAAACACCACTTGAGCGAAATGTTTGAAGCGGATAGGGGACACACTTTCAAATCATCTTAAATTATTTTAAAAAATGGATTGAGTAATTCATTCAATGATGTTACTTATAGAAGATTTGGATATGAAGCGCAGAAATGCTAATATAGGTACAAATAATAAAATAGGTACCATATAGATAGCATTTCAAACCGTGGCCAGGTAAAAAAAAAAAAAACAGAATCAAAGCATGGGTTGCTGTCATACCTTGTCCATAGACTCCTTACAGGGTAAGAAAACCAAATGTAATTTGGGTGAACTATCCCTTTAACATCGAGAAATATTCAAAAAATATATTACAATAACAGCAGGGACAGCACCATCTAGTGGTCAGAACCGGGTAATATAAGGACGTAGGATGGGACATAAACCTAACAACTTCAACTACTAATTTCTCTGAACATGGTTAAACAAAGCACAACCAAATTCACTGAAAATACATTACATAGGATGAAGAAATCGCAATTCCATACTGCTCCGAACACAGGAGGCTGCTGAGGGGAGGACAGCTCATAATAATGTCCAGAATGACGCTAATGCAATGGCATCAAACACATAGAAACCATGTGTTTGATACTGTTCTACTTATTCCGCTTCAGCCATTACCACGAGCCTGTCCTCCCCAATTAAGATGCCACCA
Organism: Oncorhynchus mykiss; assembly: GCF_057628025.1. Classification (NCBI taxonomy): domain Eukaryota; kingdom Metazoa; phylum Chordata; class Actinopteri; order Salmoniformes; family Salmonidae; genus Oncorhynchus; species Oncorhynchus mykiss. The sequence continues at coordinate 5,550,402 of NC_143035.1, read as the reverse complement.
ACCACCTGTGGTGTCAAACATAGAGAGCTGATACCGGGTGTTGGGTTGGGATTTGCACGGCATGTGGGTGGTTTTTGACCATTTCTTTCAATTCCTCATGCCTTTACTCATTGTTTTGGTCCAAATCAGATGTTAGGTACTATATTTATTGAATATTATACACATCCTGTAAATTTCAAATGGTCGATTTGGGTGCAATCAAATGAGCTTAATTTCTCAGAGATCAAATAATATTGAATCAAAATAATGTTGTAGGAATGCTAATGTCTACAGAAACAATTGCAGAACAATCTGAGATGGTGGGTGTCATGGCATGTTGAAATGAAACGACCCTATTATTAATCCCATATTAAGACATGGACACAATGTCTGACTGTTTATGCACACTCACCTAATGACGTCTTCAGATCTATACACGCTGTACGCTGATGTTAAGTATGAGTCTTCGGTGTCTTCGGTGGATGGCATTGACATTACTGTAGAGGAAATAAATGATTGTTTTTCACAGACTGGTGTCTATGTGGTGAAGTAAAGCATGAAATATTGGTCTCTCAGGGTGACACTTAGAAAAATTACTTCAGTTAGATTTGAAGAAACTTCAGATATCAAACTGTTTTTCAGGAGTGGGAAGATGGAACAATATTCTTTCACATCTAGGATGGGCAGTTACTTTAGAAAATAAATAATAAAAATAATGTACTTTAAACCACAATTTCTCAGAGTTTAAGAAATTGAGAATTTGGGACTATATGGTTCTATCTGCAATTTTGTCCAAATTGAGTTATTGACATGGCCTTGTTCTGTTTAATGTTCAGTACTCCAAATAACCCAAATCATGTTAAGTTCAAAAGAATAGAAGCAAAAAATTGCTCAAACCATTCAGTGTTCAGAACTTTAAAGGCAATTATCTCAAAATCATATTTTTGTTACATACAGTCCCAAACTTTTGAAATGTTGATGATAGAGACTTGGGATGATGATGGAGCCTCCTGTCTGCACAGACACAGACCACAAATTACCAGCATCTGTAGACAACAGCCTAAATATATGTCCCTCACAAAAAGGACACCATGACATGTAATATGTATGTATGTATATATAAATATGTATGTATAATAGATTTATTCAATAAGAATGTTTTTCTTTGAGAGACGAAACAAAAGTTATTTCAATTTTATCTCAATAAAGAAATGTGTTTTTCTCAGTACATAAACTTTTTTAGACAGTGACAATTAACCATGAACAACAACTGAACATGTTACAGACTATACATCATTCTAAAACATAGAGCTGCTCAGTGAAATACATGTGAAATACGTGCTAAAGCCCTATGCAAATAATGTCTGAACTACATGTCTCTGACTTCAAGTAAGCAAACTGAAAGGAACCATGAGACTTCATAGAAACATGTTTCCATTACCTGATAGTCTGGAAAAAATGATGATGAGGAGGATGAAAACAGAGAGATGAGGAGCCATGTGATGGTTTGAGTCTGGGTATGTGACTGTGTATCTATGCACAAATATATGTGTGTGTGTGTCAAGGAACAAGAAACCAAACAAAATGACTACTTCCTAATATTCACACATTACTGTCTTACACTCTCTTCCTGCTTCTGTTTGTGTGTACATGGCCCCTCATTGGCAGATAGCAACCTTTACTATATATGGACTAGATTTAACCAAAGGTTGCTCTCTGTCACTACAATTTACTTTTTCTCAGACTCATTAGCTAGCGTTCTACAGTATCAGGACAAATGTATATGCACCCTTTCACTTTTCTTAAATAATTCCCTATTCTAAAAATATATAAAATAGTTTGTCTTCACACATCCAGATTTTCAACATTATTGAACTTATTGGATTTTCATTGCAGAACCAATCTTTAAAAAAAAAAAAAATTCATTCTTTCCCAACCCAATTACCTGCACCCTAGCCCCACTAAGAGATGAAAGGAGCCTAACGTTACTCCTTATCCAAGGACCTTACATGTTCCGTTTAAAGGCAAATTGTCTCTGAAAGCCAAAACAGCCAAATACTACATCTGAATGTGAATTCCTTCTCAATTGCGGTATGGTTCGAGAAACATAAATCCCTCTACTTTTATATCACGTTAAACAAACAAAACTTCACAAATGCAAAACACACACGTACTTTTCCTTACGTTTCCAAAATCGTACCTCCAGCTATGCGTTTTCATATTTAGAAGCAAGCGTCGGTGCTCTTAACAAAACTCTTCCAGTCAGAAGATACTATCATCAGTAATCTCTAAAGCAGTTAGCATCTATGAATGGGGTACCTACACCTACCTACCCATTCCATGCCACACTGTGCAGCCCTGTAGGGTCAGGAGGCATCCATGGTAGTTGTTTTCAGTGCAGTGTTTTCAGTAAAGTGTGCATAAATGTGTGTCACCCTAAAGCAGGCAGATCAATGGTACGTATTTGTTTACTGGCCAGTTTACAGGATTCTGGCCCCATCAATTGCAAATTGAAAAGAAACTGACTTAAATAAATGGCTTTTAATAAAATGGATCCTTGTTCAGTGTGTTGATTTCATGGTAGGCCCATAGGCTCTTAGCTGACATTGAAGTCTTGTGAAAAAGTTCAAATGTAGTTTACTAAAGTTCAAACAGGAAGGCTGGTCTGAATGCTCGATTAACTTAATCAAGTAAGCGGAACATAATTCACTTTGTTTTCTATTATATGTGTAAGGACCGACGCCGGAGAACGAGACGCAGGTACGGGGAGTCCACATTTATTCAGGAACAGACGGGTAACAAAACAGGACAAGCGTCAGCACATGGTTAAACAACGACAAATAATGCTGAAGCAGGGAACAGAGAAGGGAACCAGACAGATATAGGGGAGGTAATGACAGAGGTGATTGAGTCCAGGTGAGTCCAATAACCGCTGATGCACGTAATGGGGGAAGGCAGGTGTGTGATGATGGTGGCAGGAGTGCATAATGCTGGGGAGCTTGGCACCTTTGAGCGCCAGGGAGGGGAAGCGGGAGCAGGAGTGACAATATAGACATAGTGGGAATGAATACAGACGTATCATCAGCATAGTGTCTTGCTTCTTCTCTCCTGTCCCTCAGGTGTGATGTTCAGATGTACTGATCCTGTGCAGGTGTTGTTACACGTGGTCTGCCACTGCGAGGACAATCAGCTGTCCATCCTGTCTCCCTGTAGCTCTGTCTTAGGCATCTCACAGAACGGACATTGCAATTTATTGCCCTAGCCACATCTGCAGTCCTCATGCCTCCTTGCAGCATACCTAAGGCACGTTCACGCAGATGAGCAGGGACCCTAGGCATATTTATTCTTGTGTTTTCCAGAGTCAGTAGAAAGGCCTCTTTAGTGTCCTAAGTTTTCATAACTGTAACCTTACCGTCTGTAAGCTGTTAGTGTCTTAACGACCGTTCCACAGGTGCATGTTCATTAATTGTTTATGGTTCATTGAACAAGCATGGGAAAAAGTGTTTAAACCCTTTACAATGAAGATCTGTGAAGTCATTTGGATTTTTACGATTATTATCTTTGATAGACAGGGTCCTGAAAAAGCGACGTTTCTTCTTTTGCTGAGTTTATATATTACGCACTTTTGAAATGTACAGAGACAGAATGCAGAACATGGGCTGCTCTTACAGTATTTTCCCTGTACACCAAGTCAGAACCGTAGGATGAATAAAGGGGGCATATAAGCAGACAATGAAACCTCTTACAATATTAGATGATGACATTTCTCCAAAACAGTTATAGGCTACATGTGCAGCACCACCGAATCAGAACAGTAATGTTAGGTGAAATTAAGAGGTGAAAATATACCAATTAGGGTGATGCACATGGGCTACTAACAGCTTACTACACAACATACACTTAGTATTACTTTCTTAGCTACAGTATACATATATTTCTTGCATACTACATAATTTTTGCAGCAGCATACAAGACATTTTTGGACTCACCTTGGCTTGTAACATGAAGGTGACACAGCAGTCCTTTGTGGGCAAATTTTGTCATCAAAGTCTGGTATTCTCTGGATTTATGGTGGGAACTCAACAACAACAAAAAACACAGCCACTCCATTGAATAGCAGGATACTGGTTGCTTTGCAATGCTCGCAGTTAGCCACTGATTCCTTCCAAATGACTCATTGTTGAATTTGCAATTTCCAACTTGTGTAATCTTTGTCTAATGGCCGATGACCACCGATACGTTTTATCTATAATTTATCTTCAGAATTTCTCTTCATATGGATTAAAAAGGATTTGCCAGTAGATTGTTGACTTGATTCATGATGACGACTGCTAGCTAAGACTTTGAAAGTAAGATGTTGACATGATCAGTCCAATCAAAGCTACTGCACAAATAATTGATTTCATTTTATCTGTGACCAATGACCTTGAGCCTTCTTGGAATAGCACTTGTAATATAACTCTATGGCAGGACCCAAAGGGCTGAAATTATGGATGTCTACCCTTACTAAGGACATAAACTTGGCGATGACGTAGTGTCCCCACGAGTGACAGAACACTGAGCCAATCACGGCGCAATGCTCCTATTTTTTTGCTGGCTCGCTCCACCATCACAGAAAGCACTGAGCTAGGCTGAAACACCTGCATTTAGGAGCTTCCTTACTCAAGAAAACAAAAAAGAGACCATGTGTGTATGCGGCTTATTTTACTAAATTATATATATATATTTTTACATTGTTTGCCAGCTGATATGTGCCAAAATAACATGCAAAACAGGCAAGCCCCCCTCGCCCAAACATATTTATATATACACTACCGTTCAAAAGTGTTTTGTCCATTAAAATAACAGGAAATTGATCAGAAATACAGTGTAGACATTATTAATGTTGTAAATTACTATTGTAGCAGGAAACTGCAGATTTTTTTTATGGAATATCAACATAGGTGTACAGAGGCCCATTATCAGCAACCATCACTCCTGTGTTCCAACGGCACGTTGTGTTAGCTGTTTCAAGTTTATAATTTTAAAAGGCTACTTGATCATTCGAAAACCATTTTGCAATTATGTTAGCACAGCTGAAAACTGTTGTTCTGATTAAAGAAGCAATAAAACTGGCCTTCTTTAGACTAGTTGAGTATCTGGAGCATCAGCATTTGTGGGTTCGATTACAGGCTCAAAATGGCCTTTCTTCTGAAACACGTCAGTCTATTCTTGTTCTGAGAAATGAAGGCTGTTCCATGCAAGAAATTGCCAAGAAACTGAAGATCTCGTACAACAGGACAGCGCTGTTCTGCGCTGTCCCTTCACAGAACAGCGCAAACTGGCTCTAACCAGAATAGAAAGAGGAGCGGGAGGCCCCAATGCACAACTGAGCAAGAGTACAAGTACATTAGTGTGTCTAGTTTGAGAAACGGACGCAACTCTGCTAGAAGGCCAGCATCCCGGAGTCGCCTAATTTACTGTTGATGTTGAGACTGGTGTTATGCGGGTACTATTTAATGAAGCTTCCAAAAAATAACCTATTGTATAAAAGTGATATTACCCTCGAAGCCAGTGTTTGGAGGAGATATTGGCAAGGTTTGCCAGCCCTTGACTTTGTCTCGGGGCTAACAACACCCGTGCCAATATCCTCCAAACACCGGCTTTTCAGGCATTATCACTGTTAATAACACCGCTGTGTATTTAACTCCCGTCCACTGGTCTACGCAGGCCGATTGCTGTTGTGCTGTTCACAGCTATATGGCTGCATAGGCGTGGACTCAAACTAAGGTGAACATGAGCAGTTTGTCGAACGGCCTCGCCGACACTCCATCGCCAGCAATCATGGATTGGTATCGTATAATAATCAGACATGTTTACTCAACTCTATGAGCTAGCCACTCATATTTTACATTAAGTTTTCTTACATGCATAATCGTAACTTATTTCACAAGTGGTGATTTGCAACATCAGGCATTTTATCAATTGATATGTCAGCGATTCAACACTTTTATATTTCATCCATGCTTTGAGCTCAGTAAACCTATTGCCTTTAACTCGTCACTTTAGGCATTGTCACGTGTGCTCCCTCTCCGGCCTCTAGGTCGGAGAGGGAGCATTACACACATAATGACACTCACCTGGACTCCATCACCTCCTTGATTACCTGCCCTTTATATGTCACTCCCTTTGGTTTCTTCCCCAGTCATCATTGTTGCTGTTTCATGTCGGTGCGCTATTCATTGTTCTTGTTTTGTTCATTTATTAATTAAATGTATTCCACCCTGAACATGCTTCCCGACTCTCAGTGTACATCGTTACAGAATGACGACTCAACAAAGGGAATAATTAGTGAGTTATTTTGGGAGTGTTGGAGGTGATGTCGGGTCCGGGTGTCCGAACGTAAATGGGCCTCCCGAGTGGCGCAGTGGTCGTAGTGTTAGCTGTGCCACTAGAGTTTCTGGGTTCGAGTCCAGGCTCTGTCACAGCCGGCTGCCACCCGGGAGGCCCATGGGGTAGTGTGCAATCGTCCCAGCGTCTTCCGGGTTAGGGTAGGGTTTGGCCGGCAGGGATGTCCTTGTCCCATCACTCACTAGCGACTCCTGTGGCGGGCCAGGCGCAGTGCATGCTTGCATGGTCGCCAGGTGCACAGTGTTTCCTCCGACACATTGGTGAGGCTGTCTTCCGGGTTACTTGGGAATTGTGTCAAGAAGCAGTGCGGCTTGGTTGGGTTGTGTTTCGGAGGACGCATGGCTCTCGACCTTCGCCTCTCCTGAGTCCGTACAGCAGTTGCAGCAATGAGACAAGACTGTAACTACCACTTGGATACCACGAAATTGGGGAGAAAAAGAGGTAAGAGATACAAGTTATTCATATAAGACATAATGAGCTTCCTCAACTTCCTGGAATCCAATGTAGCTTTTTCTTCCTCTTGTGTGGGTATACAGGCTAATTAGGATATTATTGGTATAAAAGCTAGACTTGCAGCAGCAAGCAACATGTTTTTCTTTACTACCACTATGGAGTTTATACTTCTTACACTGTTTGTTAATATAAATTATTGTTTTTGAAGATTTTTAAAATGTATCTGTTATTTTACCAGGTCAATTGACTGAGGACACGTTCTCAGATCCAGATTGTGAAGTGCAGATCCCATTAAATTATATTTCTATAGCGCATCCACTTGTTCTAGACACTGTTTACGTAGCCAGCATGACATTATTGTCAGACAAACTTGAAGGGGGCTACAGTAGCCAGTTACATTATGGGGTGTAGGCAGGATACTCAAATACAGTTGGAATGGTGTCATTAGGTAGGCTATTTATTTTCATCTTAGAGTAATATAAATATCCTGTGAGTGATATTAGCCAAAACATTTACTCTTCAGAGAGCTTCCCATCTGGACCGTCAGGTTTGGCACGTCGTTTCTACTTGACCCTGGGAAGTCTCCAGCACACCAGAATTGATGAGAGACAAGAAATTGGAGTGTTTAGTTACACACATCTTCTACTGCATCATCAGTCTGATGTTCTACCTGCATTGTCATACTGATGTTCTACCTCCTGGTCCTATTCTCGACAGCCAGGACATTCACTGTCTATTGATAGAGGTACAGTAGGCATATTCCGCAACTGCCACATCAGTCACTGCGTTCTGGGAAGAGCATGCGTTTCCTCGACATCTGCTTGCTCGTGTTTTTCTTTTCTCTCCGCTCAAAACGACATGGCACAACAGTACCATTCTGAAAATAAGGCAGGTCTCCAATTTCCTTTTCAGCAAATACTGTGAGGGAGTGAGAACAGAAAATTTATTACATCCTTCAACCATGCCCACCTCGGAAGTCCCAGATACTGACTCACGGCGGGCATTAATATTCTTTCTGAATTTCAATATGAAACAATATGTAAAAACTTGCCTACTGAAATAAGTTAGCTGAAAAAATGTGCAGAGAAAGTCATTACAAGGACTGTTGCGATCATGGGATACCTGTTTGGGAGGTATTTATGATGGCCTTTGACGTTGCATGGGGTTTCAATGGAGAAGGCAGGGAAATAATCAGCTTATTACCTACATACATCTGAATACTCAGGCAATGGACATAAAAAAAACAGTCTGGTGTACTGATGGAAGACCAGGTAAGTGTTATAATGAGCCCAGAAGTGTTTTTGGGTGAACTTCCCCTTAAAGCATTCTAAATTGGGTTCCAGGAGTACTATCATAATAGACTTGTTCCCAAGTCACAGACCCACAAGACTCATCAAGGAAGACTTCCACAGAATTGCAGGTATCAGTCTAAGCAATAATTGATTTAGTATGAAGCTTTGAGACTTGACACACTAATCAGATAATTTGAAGTATTTTTGAGTTTCCAGGTGTGATTGGCTGCATAGATGGCACTCATTTTCTGATCACAGCTCCTCAAGAAAATGAAGGAGATTATGTGAAAAGGAGGTCTTTCCACAGCATTAATGTGCAGGTGGGCCTAAATAGTAGCCTTTATCATTCCAAAAGAAAATACTTCACAATACAGCTACTCCAGCTAATTACTGTTCTGCACTGTGAAGATCGTATGTGATGCAGCCTACATCATCAGCAACGTGGAAGCAAAGTGGCCTGGATCTGTGCATGATTCACATTTTTCGTGAGTGTACACTGAGCACTAGATTTGCCCCTGGTGAGTATATATAATATATATATAATATATATAATATATATATATATATAACCGAATCCTGGTTTTCCATCACAGAAGTATCTTCCAGATACTTTTTCGCATCTTTAATTCTTCTCAAAAATATTTTTAAACAAGTTTTTAGTTTAAGTTAATAACCACAACGTATGTCTTTCTCTGTTTATAATGGTTGATTTCACCCTATTTCTAACCCACAGCTACAGTATAGCCCTCACCCACACTCATTATACCTAGCAAGAGCAGAGAGTTTCATTCTACAGTATAGCCCTCACCCACACTCATTATACCTAGCAAGAGCAGAGACAGTTTCCTTCTACAGTATATTGAAATGAAAACATGTCCTATTATAATCAATATTTTGTTTCCTCCTATTGCAACTGAAAATGCAAACTGAATCCTCATTATCATAGAGTTTGATGGTTACCTGCTCGGTGACAGAGGGTACCCCTGGCAACCCTATTTGCTGACCCCTTACCCTGATCCTGTGCCCGGCCCGCAGCAATGTTATAACTTGGCTCACTGCAGGACACGAGCCAGGGTAGAGATGACCATTGGGATGCTCAAGGCCCGGTTCCAGTTCATTCGAAGGCTCAGGGTCACCCCAGAAAGGGCATGTGACATTATTGTGGCATGTGTGATTCTCTACAACAATGCCACAATTAGAGGAGAACAATATCCTACTCAACCAGTAAACGACCCTGATAACAATCCTGACCACCCCGCTGACGCACGAGATGGAAGAACAGTCAGAAACAATATGCTACCATCATTTCTGATTGACCTATCACCTCCCCAGTGTCAAATAGAGACAATATGCCTTTCTTTTTATGAAGTCTTTATTTCCTGCAAGTACAAATCAGTACAGTCGTTCATATTGTTTATGTTGTTCAAACAAGTGAAATCATCCACCTGTGGGCACCTCACCCACCTTTAAGTGATGTTCTACCTGAGGGCACCTCACCCACCTTTAAGTGATGTTCTACCTGAGGGCACCTCACCCACCTTTAACTGATGTTCTAGCAGTTGTATTTCTATGTTTATCTTTTGCATCTGCAGCCTTATGTGGTCAATGTCTAAATGACATTCTTCAATGTGTTTCTCTAAGTACACCTTGTACAGCTGTTTCACAGGGAGCTATAGGAACAAAAAAAATGACATTTAATTTCATAGTGCAAGGTCTACTTAGTGTCATGGGCCAATGCTGAACAACATCTTACTGAGGTAAGTTGTGCTGTGGAGGTGGATGGACCCTCTTCCTCGTTGTAATTTCCAGAATTGCTGTGTTAGAGCAAAGGTGAAAGTTTTATTATGGTACAACACTATCATCAACTGCTAGATGTTATTTTTAAGGTGTGAACCTCAATAGGTCTCTCTGTATCGTCCCTCTCTGTATCGTCCCTCTCTGTATCGTTCCTCTCTGTATCGTCCCTCTCTGTATCATCCCTCTCTGTAACGCTGACAAGCTGTCTTCATCATCCTCCTGTAAAAAAAAAGATTTACAATTTTGGTGTTCTACTCTAACCCATTATGAAATATCTGTGGAGTACTTACACCTGCATGGAGGTCTGTTATAGCAGAAGGCTCCACCAGACAGATTACACCATCAGTAACTGGTAGAAGATTAAGATTAGACAGTTAAATTATACCTTTACCCAGAAAAGTGCCCCCACCTAATTTGAATTTTGTTTTTACAACAGTGTGCAGGCCACACAAAATGTTTCAAATATATACATAACTCTGAGTCACCTTTAAAATAGATGATGTCTGAAGGACAACTAAGAATCTGAAAAAGTAACAGCAGTCAATTACAAAGAATTGTACCGCTACAAGACAATCGGTGTGCCAAGTTGTGTCTAAGATGGATGGGTGGGCGTCACTGAGGTAACACTGGCAAAAGGTTGAATGTACATATATCATTCATTTGAATAACTAACCTCTTATGTAGGCCCTTGTGTCCTGGGGGGTGGTTGGGTCAGATGTGCTTCCTCCAGAGATAGGTCACCCACTGTTTTGACTGAGGGCCATCCCCACTTGTTTTTCGGCCCTCAGCCTTTTTTCTATTGTCTATAATGGAGGTCAAATTTGAACATGTCCAGCAAGCACAAATTTGGAAACTTGTATTTATAAAGGCATTTAGGTGTTACTTTCAAATAGGCAATATTAAAATACTGGCAGTGTTTGGCTGGCTGAAAAATAAAAAATAAACGTGGCTTAGAAAATTTCACTAACTACTTAAACATGTGACATGTTGAATGTAGCCACTGAATGCTGTTTAATTAGGTAGGGTGGATAAACAACACCACAATAGCTTGTAATGAAATTCTAGCTTACCTGTTTGAAGTATATTTCCATATTTCGTCTTCAGTTGCTGCCAAGTACATTTTGTGCTTGTTGGGTTGCACCTGCATAAATATTAAACAGACACATATTATATAAATGTTGAATAAGTGGAACACACAAGATTTTTCTTTTCAGATAATACTCACGCATTGACTCGGTCAGCAATTTTCTGCCACGCCAGCTCACGTTCTTTTGCCACTGCTATTGCTTTTTTTCTTAAATATATACTCATATTCTGCATACGCATTAATTAATATTTCTAACTACACTGGAGAGAAATAGGAGGTTCAAGCCATTTTTTTCTCCTGTTGCCATGATGAATCATGTTATCTGCGTTCCATTGAGGGCTTTTTATCTCCTTGCGTGCTTTACTCTGGGTTAACTTAACTCAGGGTTGTTTGAATTAATTGTCATCACATGTTCTGAAACTGAAAACTCTGAGTTTGACAGCTCAGAGTTAGTCAACCCAGAGTTCAGGTTTAAACTCAGTGTGTTAAACCTGCTTTCTGAAACAGGGCCTGGCCTACACAATCACCCGACCTCAACCCAATTGAGATGGTTTGGGATGAGTTGTACCGCAGAGTGAAGGAAAAGGAGCTAACAAGTCCTCAGCATATGTGGAAACTACTTCAAGACGGTTGGAAAAGCATTCCAGGTGAAGCTGGTTGAGAGAATGCCAAGTGTGTGCAAAGCGGTCATCAAGGCAAAGGGTGACTACTTTGAAGAATCTAAAACACTTTTTTGGTTGCCACATGATTCCATGTGTAATTTCATTTTACAATGTAGAAAATAGTAAAACATTAAGAAAAACCCTTGAATGAATAGGTGTGTCCAAACTTTTGACTGATACTCTACATCACAACGGCAGGAAGTCTAGTGGTTAGAGTGTTGGAGTAGTAACTGAAAGGTTGCAAGATCAATTTTTTAAAATTTTTTTTACCTTTATTTAACTAGGCAAGTCAGTTAAGAACAAATTCTTATTTTCAATGACGGCCTGGAAGACGCTTGGCTAATTGTGCGCCGCCCTATGGTACTGTGACACAGCCTGGGATCAAACCTGGGTCTGTAGTGACACCTCAAGCCCTGCGATGCAGAACCTTAGACCTCTGTGCCCCTCAGCAGGCCCTCGTCCAATGATTATTTTGTAATGTAATGGAACTGAGAGTCATGATCAAGGGCTAGGGGAGGCATGTTTTGATGGGACCATTTTAGTAGCTACTAGACTAGATAAAAATGTTTTCTGATATGCATACAGGAAATAATTAAATAAAATCAAATTGTAATGGTCACATACACATGGTTAGCAGATGTTGATGCGAGTGTAGTGAAATGCTTGTGCTTCTAGTTCCGACAGTGCAGTAATATCTAACAAGTAATCTAGCAAATTCCCCAACAACTACCAAATACACACAAATCTAAAGGGGTGAATGAGAATATGTACATATAAGAATATGGACGAGCGATGGCCGAGCGGCATAGGCAAGGTGCAATAGATGGTATGAAATACAGTATGTACATGTGATCTGAGTAATGTAAGATATGTAAACATTATTAAAGTGCCATTATTTAAAGTGGCATTGTTTTAAAGTGACTAGTGATCCATTTATTAAAGTGTCCAGTGATTGGGTCTCAATGTAGGCAGCAGCCTCTCTAAGTTAGTTATAGCTGTTTAGCAGTCTGATGGCATTGAGATAGAATCTGTTTCTCAATCTCTCGGTCCCAGCTTTAATGCACCTGTACTGACCTCACCTTCTGGATGATAGCGGTGTGAACAGGCAGTGGTTGTTGTAGTTGATCTTTTTGGCCTTCCTGTGACATTGGGTGCTGTAGGTGTCATGGAGGGCAGGTAGTTTGCCACCGGTGATGCGTTGTGCAGACCACACCACCCTGTGGAGAGCCTTGTGGTTGAGGGCGGTGCAGTTTCCGTACAGCCCGTCAGAATGCACTCTGACTTGATAATCCAAAAACATTCATTACTTAGTCCAGGACAGTTCAACAGACTATCCAGGAAGGGAAAATAAAGAAATACGAACACTGGGTGTCTGCATGGATGTTGGTGTCTGAGTTTATTTACGGGACAAACAAATAGGTTTACGTTTCTGCGTGGGACACCTTCATCAGAATGGGCCAACTGAGGGTGGGGAATGGTTTGGATTTCAGGCCTGCTGCACAGATAAAAAGGGAAACCTACATTCTCTTCCTCAATACCCACAGGAAACGTTTTCTTAAAAAACTACAATCTCCAAAATTCCCAGCATTGGGCGTAGTACAGCATTTGACGTCAATTATTTACTTACGTATGGAAAGTTCCAGCAGCAGAGTTCGCCATTTTGTAGGGAGGTTAGTTTGTGCAGTGTACAGAAGTAGCTACTGAAAAATACATTTTTTACCTATTAATTCGTATTTTGGGATACATCAATCGTTAGATAAGGTGAGGACAGGTTATTTCATGTGTCATAGAAGAACGGAAACCATATATAATCCGTTCAATGTTAAGCCGTTTGCTAGCCTCCACGTTTCGTCGACGAACCAGGAAGCTAGCTAGCTAAAGCGTTATTACCCGAAAATAAATCTTGACAATCGTTTTTTTTTGTGTGTTGACGCTACAGCGTGTCTCTCAGATGTTGCTAACGTTATCTATAGACGTCTAGCCAGCTAACTTTACGTTTAACTTATTTTTGTTATTAGTTAACTTTAGTTACCGTTAGCTAGAAAGCTAACGACGTTAGCTAATTAGCAATATAGAACAAAGACGTTGCCAGTCAGTGGCAACAAAGATAATAGATTGACCATGTTTATCTAGCTAACTTACCTAGATAATGCTTGCAAAATAGTAATTTCATAGGTCTCCTATTGTATGGTTGAATTCATTATATTACATGTATACGAATATCTAGCTTGCTAGCTAATTTCACGTTAGCTATATTTAGATTTGAATTATTTTCGACGTTTGTTGGCAGCTAGCCATGTTGTTAGCTTTAACGTTAGCTAGCTATGCATCTAATGTGAAAATTCATCACTTGTGTGGCAGATGCGGCAGTCAAAGCGAATGCGTTCCCCTGGTGTTTGGCTAAATGAGTTCAGCTGGGAGGAGAGAGTGGAGAGCCGAAAGCGACAGAGGCAAGATGATTCGCACAGCAGTGAAAGGGAGAACAAATCTCGAAGACTTAACCTCGAATCAAATGAAGGGTAAATATTGTGACCCCATATGTCATCACTTCACTGTAGTCGCCAACAGAACTATCAGATGCTCCACCTATCCTCAAGCAACCCTTAACTAGATCTCTCCTTTTTACTTACTAGAAATACCAACCATACCGAGTTGCCTGGTTAAATAATTGTAAAAAATCCTATCACGCTTGTTTAAACTGACCTGCACAGGGGTCAGAAGGCCATCAAGGTTACATTGAGACAAGTGATATGGCTCAGGAAATGTACCTCAATCCAGGAATGAGAAATGTTAATGGAATTGACCCATTATCCCAACTGTTACACCTAAAAAATTGACAACTGCTTGTTTATCATCAGTCGTTTTAATGTTCTCGGTGTAACCTTGATACATTTGACTATCATACTTATCGTCTATAGGTTCATCCAACACAACTATAACATGGGCACTGCATACAGAGCCGATTTTGAGCAGGATTCTCCTGCAGCTCCTCAGCTGTTTGATGCTGGAGCAATAGATGATTTTATAAGCCCATTCATTGCACAACAATTCTAAATGCCATTGTGTATTAATTGTTTTGGTGTACAATTTAAAAAAAAATATATCTATTCTCTCAAAAAATATATTGACCCGCACCTCCCATTCATTCAAGTGCAGGCTATCAGCGCGTCACCCACCACTTTACAATGTGAGCTGGATGGAGTATGCATTTTGAAAACATACTTAATTGTTTGAACCCTTAATGTTTTATTTTATATTATGAGGCATGCCTTGCTTCAAAGTAGCTGTTCTTCTTTAGATTATTTAAACTAGTTTAGTATCTGGAGCATCAGCATTTGTGGGTTCGATTACAGGCTCTAAATGGCCAGAATTAAAGACCTTTCTTCTGAAACGCGTCAGTCTATTCTTGTTCCGAGAAATGAAGGCTGTTCCATGCCAGAAATTGCCAAGAAACTGAAGATCTCGTACAACGCTGTGTACTATTCCCTTCACAGAACAGCGCAAACTGGTTCTAACCAGAATAGAAATAGGAGTGGGAGGCCCCAGAGCACAACTGAGCAAGAGGACAAATACATTAGTGTCTAGTGCGGCATCTGTTTCTCAAACAAGTCCTCAACTGGCAGCTTCGTTAAATAGTACCCGTAAAACTCCAGTATCCATGTCAACAGTGAAGAGGTGACTCTGGGATGCTGGCTTTCTAGGCAGAGCTGCAAAGAAAAAGTGATATCTCAGACTGGCCAATAAAAATAAAAGATTAAGATAGACAAAAGAACACAGACACCGGACAGAGGAACATTGGAAGAAAGTGTTATAGACCGTTGAATCTATCTTTGAGGTGTTCGGATCACAAAGAAGAACATTCGTGAGACACAAAAATGAAAAATGCTGGAGGAGTGCTTGACGCCATCTGTCAGGCATGGTGGAGGCAACGTGATGGTCTGGGGGTGCTTTGGTGGTGGTGGTAGTGTGGGAGATTTGTACAGGGTAAAATAGCCTTCTTTAAGATCATCACTCCATTTTGCAACACCATGCCATACCCTGTGGACGGCGCTTAATTGGAGCCAATTTCCTCCTACAATAGGACAATGACCAAAAGCACAGCACCATACTATGTGATAACTATTTAGGGAAGAAGCAGTCAGCTGGTATTGTCTATAATGGAGTGTTCAGCACAGTCACCCAATCTCAATCCTATTGAGCTGTTGTGGGAGCAGCTTGATCATAAGAAGTGCCCATCAAGCCAATCCAATTTGTGGGAGGTGCTTCAGGAAGCATGGGGTGAAATCTCTTCAGATTACCTCAACAAATTGACAACTAGAATGCCGAAAATCTGCATGACTTTAATTGCTGTAAATAGATGATTCTTTGACGAAAGCAAAGTTTGAAGGACAATTATTATTTGAATTAAAAATCAATATTTGTAACCTTGTCAATGTCTTGACTATGTTTCCTATTCATTTTGCAACTAATTTCATGTATGTTTTCATGGAAAACAAGGACATTTCCAAGTGACTCCAAACTTTTGAACGGCTGTGTATATGTACAGTTGAAGTCAGAAGTTTTATTTACACTTAGGTTGAAATCATTAACTCATTTTTCAACCACTCCACTAATTTCTTGTTAAGAAACTATGGTTTTGGCAAGTCGGTTAGGACATCTACTTTGTGCATGTCACAAGTCATTTTCAAACAATTGTTTACAGACAGATTATTTAACTTATAATTCACTGTATTCCATTGGGTCAGAAGTTTACATACACAAAGTTGACTGTGCCTTTAAACAGCTTGGAAAATTCCAGAAAATGATGTCATGGTTTTAGAAGCTTTTGATTGACATAATTTGAGTCAATTGAAAGTGTACCTGTGGATGTATTTCAAGGCCTACCTTCAAGCTCAGTGCCTCTTTGCTTGACATCATGGGAAAATGAAATCAGCCAAGACCTCAGAAAAACAATTGCAGGCCTCCACAAGTCCTTGTTCATCCTTGGGAGCAATTCAATTTCCAAACACCTGAAGGTACCACGTTTATCTGTAAAAACAATAGTACGCAAGTATGAACACCATGGGACCACGCAGCAATCATACCACTCAGGAAGGAGACGTGTTCTGTCTCCTAGAGATGAACGTACTTTGGTGCGAAAAGTGAAAATCAATCTCAGAAGAACAGCAAAGGACCTTGTGAAGATGCTGGAGGAAACCGGTATAAAAGTATCTATATCCACAGTAAAAACGAATCCTATATCGACATAACCTGAAAGGCCACTCAGCAAGGAAGAAGCCACTGCTCCACAACCGCCAAAAAAAAGCCAGACTATGGTTTGCGACTGCACATGGGGACAAAGATCGTACATTTTGGAGAAATGTTCTCTGGTCTGATGAAACAATAATATAACTGTTTGGCCATGATCACCATTGTTATGTTTGTAGGTAAAAGGGGGAAGCTTGCAAGCCGAAGAACACCATCCCAACCGTGAAGCACGGGGGTGGCAGCATCATGTTGTGGGGGTACTTTGCTGCAGGAGGGACTGGTGCACTTCACGAAAATGATGTGGATCTATTGAAGCAACATCTCAAGACATCAGTTTAAGCTTGGTCGCAAATGGGTCTTCCAAATGGACAATGACCCCAAGCATACTTCCAAAGTTGTGGCAAAATGGCTTAAGGACAACAAAGTCAAGGTATTGGAGTGGCCATCACAAAGTCCTGACCTCAATTCTATAGAACATTTGTGTGTGGAACTGAAAAGGCGTGTGCGAGCAAGGGGGCCTACAAACCTGACTCAGTTACACCAGCTCTGTCAGGAGGAATGGGCCAAAATTCACCCAACCTATTGTGGGAAGGCTGTCTAACGTTTGACCCAAGTTAAACAATTTAAAGGCAATGCTACCAAATATTAATTGAGTGTATGTAAACTTCTGACCCAATGTGATGAATGAAATATAAGCTGAAATAAATCATTCTCTCTACTATAATTCTGACATTTCACATTCTTAAAATAAGGTGGTGATCCTAACTGCCCTAAAACAGGGAATTTTTAATAGGATTAAATGTCAGGAATTGTGAAAAAAATAGTTTAAATGTATTTGGCTAAGGTGTTTGTGAACTTCCAACTTCAGCTGTGTATATATAAAAAATGGTTTCTGACTCTGGGGAAGTAGATAATGGGCCTCATTGCCAATATCCTGAAATATTCCTTAGTCATGGAATTCCATTTGTCAAAATGTGTATGAACCCTGTTCTTTATATTTTCAAAGTAACGGTAACTCTTATGGGAAGTCATTGGACATTTTCAATGTCTTTTTTTATTGCTGGAAGGTTAAACCTTTCCAGTTTCTGTGTCCGTCCCTGAGCTGTATGCTATGTGAGCGAAGTTCATGGTGGAAGTTTCCAGGGCAGGAGGAAAGGGCAGGGCAGCTCTAATATTAAGTCCCCCAGCGACGCAGACCTTTTCCTGGAAGTGACCTGACACCCACTAGGGTGCCATCATGGCTCTGAAGGTCTGCTTCAGACCACATTCCTCAAAGCCTCTCCTGAAAGGGCTTCACGGGTTCGTCACTAAGCCACATCAACAACTGTCGTAGTGGACACCTGTGCTTTCCAGTGTGCACATTGGAGTGGGGGGGGGGGGGGGGGGGGTTGCTTGTGCATAATTATATACATATACATTCAGCTGGCTTCTCATATTTATGATAGATAAATGTGAAAGGTTTGATATGAAAGGACAACATTTATTTTGTCAATTGCACACAAGGTTCAACCAAAACTTGACTTCCGCTTTTAACTCAATCCTAAACCGGAGAGCTGTTGTTGTGGATGGTTAACTGCCTTGCTCAAGGGCAGAACCACACATTTTTCACCATGTCGGCTCGGGGATTCGAACTACCTACCTTTCGGTAAATAACGCTAGGCTACCTGCCGCCCTACATGTCATGATCTGTTCTGTCTGTCTAGTTTGTTGCGTCAGTTTACCCCTAGAACTATGAATCTACCAGGTGCTTGAACGCCAGACTCTAGGCTTTCACACCAAGAACACTGTAATAATGATGTAGCACCCTGTAGTCGTAAATCCGCTTGTTACTAATACATATAAAGCCCCTTGGGATAGGGTGTCGGTGAAGCCATTGGAACCAAGCAGTGGCTAAGTAGGCAAGAGGAGGAGTCAGTCGCTAAGCTGTGTTTCTCCCTTTCAGGCATTACCTGGAGACCCACAGCCTGAATCAGCAGAGGCTAGAGTCTAAGGACAAGGGGGCCAGAGTAGCCAGCCTGGAGATGGGCTACGACGAGGACAGCAGGGGCGCCTCCAGGGATAGAGACGGAGACCGTGAAAGGGACAAGGAGTGGCACCACTACAGCAAATCATCTGGTCGGAGCGGCAAGAGCGGCCGCAGCAGACGCAGTAGCCGCCGAGGGCGGAGACGCAGCCCTTCTCACCTACGCTCCTCTTACTCGGTATGAGAA
Source organism: Oncorhynchus mykiss (assembly GCF_057628025.1). Taxonomy (NCBI): domain Eukaryota; kingdom Metazoa; phylum Chordata; class Actinopteri; order Salmoniformes; family Salmonidae; genus Oncorhynchus; species Oncorhynchus mykiss. Next base: position 5,531,285 of record NC_143035.1, on the reverse strand, counting down.
CATCCTACTCTCTCATTTTCCTTCCCAATATGGTTATTAATGGTGTTAGCATTCTGTGTGTGTATCTCTCGCCGTATGTACCACACCCACAGTAAAAAAAGACTTATGGATCCTATGTTAGTACCAAAATTCACTGACGATCATCTAGGCATAACTTTAACAGACTAGGAGCAAACACCTTTACGAGGATTCAATAAGAATAGTCAAGGGAAGCTTTATATTTATCATTCACAGTCAGAAGATAACCAGGAACTGTAACTTGAAGGAGACAAATTCATATTAGCATATTCAACACTGTGATAGCTTATCATTTTTTTTGTACCGTTTACTTTGAGAAAGTCTCTCACATGAACATTCTTGTTGCCGTGTTTCTCTTCTGTAACACCCACTATGTGGTGACGCCCCCTATGCCTTTCTCTGGTGGGGCTGAATTTGAATGTGCTGCTCCCGCTGTGGTCCGCTGGCGCTGCCTGGTTCGCTACTACCCACCCACTCTGAATGGGCCGATCCATCCGAATCTCTTCCCCCACGTCCGATTCCCCCCTCTCCGCCCGCTGAATGAATGAATGGCACGTTCCCTCCGGTTGTGGTGGCCTGGCCTGATGTTCTCTGGGTCGATGATGATGGTGGTTGATGGTTGATGATGGTGGTGATGGTCGTGATGGGACAACAGAGGAGCCATCATCGCAGGAGCAGGAAAAGATCCAGGAGTGTTGTGGATGATGACGAGGGTCACCTGGTCTATCACAGGGGAGACATGCTGAGAGCGAGATGTATAGAATATATTCCCCTTTTTTTCTCTGTCAACTATCTATATCTCTTTTGTTGTTACAGTTTGGTTTTGATATGGCGTACTGTTGCAAAATACCCATTCTATTGTAGGCATGTATTGTATTTGGGCGGGTAGGGTTTATCACTGTATTGTTAAATGTTGATTAGTATTACACCTTGCTACATAACATCATTATTAGTGTGATGTGTGTACTGTGTCTTATGTGCTGTTGGCTTGGAGCCTTGTTCTGTTCTAGTTGCAGACAGTATAATGCTAAATCCATATCAAACAAAGCAGCTTAGGTCAAATCAGTGCTAGCGGCAGCCATTTTGTGGCAGATCAGGTGTCATGGTAGTGGATGCCAGTCGTCACTCCTCTGGTTCTAACTAGTACTCTTTAATCCCTGTAGATGAGATTGTGTCCACTCTAGGAGAAGGAGCCTTTGGAAAAGTCGTGGAATGCATCGATCACTCTAAGTAAGTCGCTCACTGGAAACGTCTGGATGTCACGGTGACTGTGCTACTCTTTCTGCTCTCCGTTAACTTTTGAGCACCTCCCTCGGGCCGAGATGAATGACCCGCTCGAATGTGTACAGTATGCTCTCACAAACTCAATCTTTTATTCACTTTCTCGTTTGAAAGCCTCAAACTTCTCTAGACTTAACTGTTGGATGTTTGTGTCGTCTGTGATTCCAGAAGTGGTGCTCGCATGGCACTGAAGATCATTAAAAACATTGACCGCTACCGTGAGGCGGCCATGGCTGAGGTGGAGGTGCTGGAGCAGATGAACTCTCTGGACTGTGACCGGAGATAGTAAGTCTCACACACAGTTAGAACAAGCCACATACATTAGCAGAAATCAGGTTGGCCCTGCATTACGAAGATGAGAAGCAGTCACACATGCAGCAGTTGGCTACACAGCAGTAGTAGGCTATCTGCGAGGCTTACACTTTACTTATGGACTATCGCTAAAATATCTCACTTTAATTATCACATATCGGTGTTTGTCATCAATATCAGACATTATCTTACCTATCTAGCTGCCTTAACCTCTATAGGGTATGTGGGACGCTAGCGTCCCATCTGGCCAACATCCAGTGAGATTGCAGAGCGCCAAATTCAAATACAGAAAACCTCATTATAAAAATTCAGAAAACAAAACATATTTTACATAGGTTTAAAGATGAACTTCTTGTGAATCCAACCGCGGTGTCAGATTTTTAAAAATGCTTTACGGCGTAAGCATACCTTACGATTATTTGGGAACATAGCCCAGTTGACAAATTATTACAAACAGTAACCAGCCAAGCAGAAGCGTTACAAAACTCAGAAATAGAGATAAAATTCATCCCTTACCTTTGATGATCTTCATATGGTGGCACTCAGAAGACATTCATTTACTCAATAAATGTTCCTTTTGTTCGATAGTCTCTTTATATCCAAAAACCTCAGTTTTGTTTGCGTTTTCTTCAGTATTCCACAGGCTCAAACGCAGTCAAAACAGGCAGACAAAAAATCCAAATTGTATCCGTAAAGTTCATAGAAACATGTCAAACGATGTTTATATGCAGGTTGTTTTTAGCCTAAATGATCTATAATATTTAAACCGGACAATAACGCCATCAATATAAAAGGTAAACAAGAAATATGCACTCTCTCGGGATTGCGCATGAAAAAGCTCTGTGACATGTCAGGGTCCACTCATTCAGACTGGTCTTACTCCCTCATTTATAAGAATACAAGCCTGAAACAATTTCTAAAGACTTGACATCTAGTGGAAGGCATAGAAACTGCTAAATGACAAAAATGTAAATGCAAGTCCCTGTTTTGTCTCTGTCCTTCCCCACTCACTCCTCCCTCTTTCTGTCTCAGTGCGTGTGTGAGGATGCTGGACTGGTTCGACCACCATGGCCACGTGTGTATATCGTTTGAGCTGCTGGGGCTCAGTACCTATGACTTCCTTAAGCAGAACAACTTCCAGCCTTTCCCCGTAGAACACATCAGAATCATGGCCTACCAGATCATCAGAGCCGTACGATGTGAGTAGTTACCATAAAATTACATTTTAGAACGTATTGGAGTAGTCAGTGAATAGGATTTCTGTGGTAGTAACCACCATCCACTCTGGATAAGACCACTGCTAAATGTCACAGCTGAATTATTGTGTGTGTCCCGAATTGCACCCTATTTTTCTCTATGCAGTGCATTTTTGGGGGAATATGGGTGTCATTTGAGAGGTAGACATTGTAAATAGTGGTGACGACAGAGATTGTTATTCGAGTTAGGGATGTCAGTCTGCAGACCCTAAACTGGGACTTAAAATATATTTTATTTTGATTGTTCAGGTTCACAATCAGCAATAGTTTTGTTTGTTTTTCAACAATATTTTTTTTAAATTGGATTTTGAGATGGGGGTGTAAATCCAAAGTTGTGCTGTATATTCATTGGCTTGTCATAGCTCATTTGTAAATGATAAATATTGATAAGATTACTAGCTCAAACACTTCATCTGCAAAAATGACAAGTTCATTATTGGGTGATAGTGATTTCAGAACCAGGAGGAGAGGACAAAAAACAAAGGCTGCATTTATCTAGATGCTTATCGAATTGTCTTGAAAGGAAAAGATGCACATCCCTAATACGAGTGTATCCAAGCATATGGTAATAGAAACGAGTGTTGTCTACTTTCCTGCCTGTGTTGATTGTGTTTTGTTTGTGTTTGTTTTAGTCCTGCATAAGAACAAGCTGACACACACTGACCTGAAGCCGGAGAACATTCTGTTTGTGGACTCGAAGTACGACATCGAGTACAATGCCAAAATGGTACAAGTCTTATCTACCTGCTCTCCGATTTGACAATACACGGACTCACCTTAAATGAACTGAAGTTCACTGATTTGGTTGTCAAGCCTTACATGACTTGACTTTGTGTACTGTCTGACTAACTCAAATGAATATTTGTCATGACTCATCTCTGCCCTACAGAGACGTGACAAGAGAACGTTGAAGAACCCGGATGTGAAGGTGGTTGATTTTGGCAACGCCACGTATGAACACGACCACCACACCTCCGTAGTGTCCACGCGCCACTACCGCGCTCCAGAGGTCATTCTTGGTAAGATACCAACTTTGCCACAACGCCAAGTCATGATTAGATCAACTTTATTATCCCACCAGGGGGAAAGTCATTTGGTAATTTGCTTAGAAGGGCAAAGTACATTGTTTGTTAAAACTCAGAATAATACACAATAAATGAATATGAAAAGTGCAATGGGTTACATGTTTACAGTGAAAGTACAATAAATATTTACTCTTATCAACCAATTAATAGTCCAGGCACTTACTGATGGTATGTGATACAGGTGCTTACAGACTTGAGATGTGTCCCAAATGACACCCTATTCCCTATAGCACTTCTGTTAACCAGGGCACATGGGGCTCTTGCATCCTTAGTTTCTCTGTTAGTGATGTAATGCTTTTCTCTCTCGGTGTGTAGGTTTGGGCTGGGACCATGCCTGTGACGTGTGGAGTCTGGGCTGTATCCTCATCGAGTACTACCTGGGGTCAACTCTCTTCCAGGTGGGTGACTATCTGCTATCACATCAACTGCGTCATACTAGAATGCCTTCTAAATCATGCATTCATCTTAAGGTGTTCAGGCTTCTTTCTATGCAAGGGTAGATCAGTGTGTCCTGAATGTAGCCTCATCTCCATCTCGCTTCTCTCCTCCAGACCCACGACAGTAAAGAACACCTGGCTATGATGGAGAGGGTCCTTGGCCCCATACCTGTACACCTCCTGCAGAAAACCAGGAAGCGTCGGTACGTCCATCGTTACAAACTGGACTGGGACGCACACAGCTCTTCTGGCAGATATGTGAGGAAACACTGCAAACCACTCAAGGTGAGGAGGGCCTCTTGCGATATGGGCGAACCTATTTTGTATTGCGAATTATATAAAGCCTTCTGAATCACAGTGTTGGTGTGTCCTGTGTTGGCTGATATCGATGAATCTAACTATCTCCTCTGTCTTCTTCTCTCAGCAATACATGACGGCCCAGAGTGCTGACCACGAACAGCTGTTTGACTTGGTCCAGAAGATGCTGGAGTATGACCCGACTAAACGCCTCTCCCTGGACCAGGCTCTCAGACACCCCTTCTTCACCTGCCTACTCAAGGCCACCAAAAACTGACCTTCCAACCCTACCTGTCACTGTGACAACCGTTGGGGCAATGGCCATCGCCATGACAACCATGATGATTGATGATCGCCGTGGCAATACTTTCTGACTCTCCGAGAGAGATTGTTTAGCAATGACTGTATCAGTCTGCCCACATGGCTCCGTAGTCAATCAAATTTCAATCAACTTTATTTATAAAGCCCTTTTTACATCAGCCGATGTCACAAAGTCCATCGCTGTCATGCTAGTTAGTGTTAATTTATTATTTTGTAGTATTGTAGTAGCAACTGTTTGTACTTATTAATCTGATGCATTATTGAGTTGTACAATTTTTGTTCAAGTCCCTTTTTTCAATTTGACTGGATTTGTAACTTTTGGAATATCACTGTGTACATTTCTCAATAAAAACTGAAATATGAAAGTATCTAGTGGGATCCAGAATTTTCAAAGATGGCTGTCAAAATAATTGCATCCCATTTTTTCAGGAAACCAAACTCAGCTTTTTGCTAAAATCTTATGCATATGAGTTATTTTCTGCATATTTGTAATTTTGAAGGCCAAACCCACCATTGGTGTGCGTAGCCAAAGAGCTCTATGGTCAGATGACATGAAAATAGAGCTCTTTGGTCAGGCACACCAATGGTGGTTCTGCCTCTGAAAGAACAATGCCTTTTTCAGAAAATCTCATCCCTGTTGTAAAATATGGTGGTGGATCTTTATTGGGCTGTTTTGCTTTATGAAGAACCAATACATTTTTGCTAAAAATCTGGTTGCCTCTGCGAGGAGGCTGAACCTTGGCCACAAGTGAATCTTCCAGCAAGGCAACAATCTCAACACAACATCCACAAAGAAATGGTTAATTGACCACAAAATCAACATTTTGCAGTGGCCATCTCAGCCTCCGGACTGGAAAACCTGTGAGTTGAATTGAAGGCAATCCATAAAGCGCAGACGACATATCAAGGATCTGTAAAAATTCTGTATGGAGGAATGGTCTAAAATCCCTCCCAATGTGTTCTCCAATCTCATATTTTTTATTCTCGCAAGGGGAGTGTGCAGGAGTATTGAAAACATGATCCAATCATTTTGACTTTTAAAGATTTTTTTTATTACATCTTAAACATGATCTCTCTCTGAGCAATTGTATTAGTATAAAATAATATAACCCCCCCCCAAATTTTTTTTTTTGCATACAATATTATTTTAGACACTATTTTTTGCTCATCTTTATCAAGGGATTCAATAATTCCGGACCCCACTGATTATGTGCAACAACAAAGATAACCCTGTGCACAACATTGTGTTTAGTTCAGGGGTTCTCAACCTTTCCCCAAAATGACCCCTAATCCCTCAAATCAATAAGGCATTGGGACCCCACAGGAAACTCAGGATCCTTAGGTTGGGAACCGCTGCTCCAGTTCCAGGTTCTGGTTTTAAAATGTCCCCTGCAATGAAGTTTAAGAAACGTTACATAAATGTGATCTTTAATATCAGAAACTATCTTGTTTTCCACTGACACCAATCATTGTGTCTTGACCTACATGGCCTTCACTGAATTTGTATTTCGGATATTACTAATAAAATGTGCATATAATCCCATAAATGTTTCCAAATAAATGTGGGATTATTGATTAAAAAAACAATATTTAGTTGCAGAACTCAGTCTACCCTCAACCCAGTTACGCCAACCAACCCCCCCCCCCCCCCCCCCCCCCCATAAAAATGGTGGATTTATCCTTTATCTTTATCCTTTATCTTTATGCGATGTCATCAACTGGAAGTGACATCAGTGGGCATTTTGAGACAAAACCAGGTTGTGAGACTGACATGGTTGAGTTTGTCACTTTGTGAAGTTATCCAATTCAATTCAAGTTCATTATTATTGTTTATCATCATTCTCATAACCACATGCATATATTGACTGCAATGTTATCCATGTTAAGAATATATACAGTAGTCGTCATGAATAGGTTTATTAGCCGGATTAGGCGGCCGTCGATGAAGGCAGATTGACGAGGGCAGTACTTTCTGAGCTAAACTGTTTCTCCGATCAAATAGCCTAGCTTAAATGGCGCTCAATCAAATAAAATAAAAATGTCATGTTAACAAGCAACATATCCTAAAAACAGGACAGCTCAAAGTAAAATGGACAAAATGGAATGGACAATCACACTGTCCAGGAGTTGAACCCTATTGTCATGATCAGTGGTTTCAAGTTTGTATCTGTACATTTTTGACAAGCTGATCAGAGCGAAAAAATAAAATATTGCAGGCCAACATAGTACACCACATTAAGCGTGAGCCAATGTCTTTTTTTTGGTCCTGTCCAGAACGGACGTCTACTTTTGGTGTTTTACAAACGGTAGGCTTATCATAAAATGTCAGGCAACACTGTAGGCTACACCTCAGTAAGCACGGACCGACGCCTTTTGGATCTTTTTTTGGTGCAGTCTATGTTTCTTTTAGATTTTATCCAGTCTGGAACAGCCTGGATTTGGCCCAAGCATAGATGTCTATAAATGACCTTCTTTTCAACTTTAATTCAGAACTAAAAATGAGCCTGATTTCAACATCCAGAAAACATATTTTCAAAGTCTGAAAAAGAGGCCTTTTCAACGTCCATATCTATTTTAAACATATGGAAAATATATTTTCATCTTTCATTCAGAACCTAACTTCAACGTCTGGAATGTAATTTTGCTTACTGGGACTATTCTATTCTTGCAAGGGCGGCAGAAAGGCAAGGACCGGCCCTGATTATTAGAGTGACGTCACTGGGAAAAGCATTCTGATCTTGTCAATATACATTTCTGCTTAGATCATCACATCTAGTAAATTGCCCTGAAAATCTGTATATACAGTGCCTTCGGAAATTATTCAGACCCTTGACCTTTTCCCCATTTTGTTAAATTAGAGCTTTTTTCTAAAATGGATTAAACCCCCCAAAATATCTTCATCAATCTACACACAATACCCCGTAATACAAAGCAAAAACAGGTTTTTAGACATTTTTTCAAAAACAGAAATACCTTAATTTCTATAAGTATTCACAACCTTTGCTATGAGACTTGAAATTGAGCTCAGGGGCATTCCTGTTTCCATTAATCATCCTTGAGATGTTTCTACAACTTTATTGGAGTTGACCTGTGGTAAATGAAATGGATTGGACATGGTTTGGAAAGGCACACACCTGTCTATATCAGGTCCCACAGTTGACAATGCATGTCAGAGCAAAAACCAAGCCATGAGGTCGAAGGAATTGTCTGTAAAGCTCAGAGACAGGATTGTGTCTAGGTGTACCAAAACATTTCTGCAGCATTAAAGGTCCCCAAGAACACAGTGGCCTCCGTCGTTCTTAAATGGAAGAAGTTTGGAACCACCGTGACTCTTTCTAGAGCTGGCCACCCAGTGGTTGTAGAGGGTGCAACGGGTGAGCACCTCATGAGTAAACGTCAGATGGCTTTTCAAAGCTGAGCATTTAGAGTTTGAGACAGCAGGTGCGGTAGAGAGGGAGGGGGAGGGGGAGGGGGAGAAAGGGTCGAAACAGCACGTCCGGGAGACAGGTCAGGGTTCCATAGCCGCAGGCAGAACAGCGGAAACTGGAGGAGCAACGCGACAAGGTAGCACATCAGGTGAATAGGTCAGGGTTCCATAGCCGCAGACAGAACAATTGAAACTGGAGCAGCAGCATGACAAGGAGGCACGTCCGGTGAACAGGTCAGGGTTCCTTTGCCACAGACAGAACAGCAGAAACTGGAGCAGCAGCGCAACCAGGTGGACTGGGGACGGGACAGCCAGGAATCGTCAGGCCAGGTAGTCCTGAGGCATGGTCCTAGGACTTAGGTCCACCGGGAAGGGAGAAAGAGCAAGAGACACCAGATAAGACAGACTGACCATAGCCCCTCTGCACATAGACTATTGCAGCAGAGATATTGGAGACTGAGACGGAATGAGCAACACCGGTTTAGCATTTCTTTCCAGAAACCATGAGAACATTGTCTGGCCGCGGAGACTGTGCTTAACACTACTACCTGTATTTACTGGTGGCACAGTATAATACTTTCCTACACTTCAATTGCCCTTGCCTAACGATTGCGCCTGGGCTTACATCTTGGCTATCCTCACCATAATGTGATAGTTATGTACATTATGTGTACAGCGCCTGCAATGAGAAGGCATAATGTTAGTTAGCTTTTTTGGCCGGAGGAAGTCCTGCAGATCCAGGCCCACATAAAAGGTCCGGTGTAAAACAGGACAAAACTAAAACAAAACTTGTTAAATACAGAGTTTGATTAAACGGTTATTGAAAGCGAAAAAGTCTGACAGGTAGCCAAGTGGCAACAAATAGCACAGCAGCCGTCTCCACGGAGTGTCTTCATGTCAACACACACACACACACACACACACACACACACACACACACACACACACACACACACACACACACACACACACACACACAATATACCCCAAAGCCTCAGCCATCCAATACGATGTGTACCCAGTGGGAACCCAGCCTGTGGTGCTTTAACAGGCAGGCCCAGGTCTCTTCAATGTTATTCATGTCTGTTATTTTTATTTTTATTATTTTATGAAGTTTGGTTAATAAAACTCAGTTTGATTCAAATTGATATCTAATGTCCCCACTACATGGTTATAGCTATGAAATACAATGTTTATAGAAAATCTTGAAGTGAATTTTGAGAGTAAACAAAAACCAATTTAAATGGAAGACGTTACCATCAAAATCAAATCCATTTTTATTGGTCACATACACTTGATTAGCAGATGTTATTGGTCACATACACTTGATTAGCAGATGTTATTGGTCACATACACTTGATTAGCAGATGTTATTGGTCACATACACTTGATTAGCAGATGTTATTGGTCACATACACTTGATTAGCAGATGTTATTGGTCACATACACTTGATTAGCAGATGTTATTGGTCACATACACTTGATTAGCAGATGTTATTGGTCACATACACTTGATTAGCAGATGTTATTGGTCACATACACTTGATTAGCAGATGTTATTGGTCACATACACTTGATTAGCAGATGTTATTGGTCACATACACTTGATTAGCAGATGTTATTGGTCACATACACTTGATTAGCAGATGTTATTGCGAGTGTAGTGAAATGCTTGTGCTTCTAGCTGCGACAGTGCAGTAATATCTAACAAGTAATACCTAGCATATTACACAACATATACTCAATACACACAAATCTAAGTAGGAATGAATTAAGACTATATACATATGGAGGAGCGATGTCAGAGCAGAACGGACTAAGATACAGTAGAATAGTATAGAATACAGTATATACATATGAGATGAGTAATGCAAGATATGTAAACATTATTCAAGTGACTAGTGTTCCATTCCTTAAAGTGGCCAGTGATTTCTAGTCTATGCCTTTTGGCAGCAGCCTCTAATGTGCTAGTGATGGCTGTTTAACAGTCTGATGGCCTTAAGATAGAAGCTGTTTTTCAGTCTCTCGGGTCCCAGCTTTGATGCACCTGTACTAACCTCGCCTTCTGGTGTATAACGGTGTGAATAGGCAGTGGCTCGGGTGATTGGTATCCTTGATGATCTTTCGGCCTTCTTGTGACATCGGGTGCTGTAGGTGTCCTGGAGGGTGGTAAGTTTCCCCCCGTTAATGCGTTGTCCAGACCGCATCTTCAACCCTGTTACCCTAGTCTCAATCCTGTTTCAAGACCCTGTTTCAATGTTGTTAAACAAAGGTTACGAAATATGAATGTAATGTTTGTTCAGCTCAGTCTGAAATGTTTAAACCAATCATGAACATTTTTGTTCAAATTCTGAAGTGAAACCATACTTTTGATTTTAAAAATGATAAGGCCGCTGACACGGTGTCCATTTCAGAATTTAGTATAGCAAAAGTGTGAGATTTTATATACATGTTAAATTTGCAATTATTTAATTAGTTTGAGGGACTTATGATTCATAGGGAAATGTGGATTTTATTACAAGTGTCTTTATAATCTTTTTCAGACAACTTCCACAAAAACCAATTTAAATGGAAGACGTTACCATCAAAATCAAATCCATTTTTATTGGTCACATACACTTGATTAGCAGATGTTATTGGTCACATACACTTGATTAGCAGATGTTATTGGTCACATACACTTGATTAGCAGATGTTATTGGTCACATACACTTGATTAGCAGATGTTATTGGTCACATACACTTGATTAGCAGATGTTATTGGTCACATACACTTGATTAGCAGATGTTATTGGTCACATACACTTGATTAGCAGATGTTATTGGTCACATACACTTGATTAGCAGATGTTATTGGTCACATACACTTGATTAGCAGATGTTATTGGTCACATACACTTGATTAGCAGATGTTATTGGTCACATACACTTGATTAGCAGATGTTATTGCGAGTGTAGTGAAATGCTTGTGCTTCTAGCTGCGACAGTGCAGTAATATCTAACAAGTAATACCTAGCATATTACACAACATATACTCAATACACACAAATCTAAGTAGGAATGAATTAAGACTATATACATATGGAGGAGCGATGTCAGAGCAGAACGGACTAAGATACAGTAGAATAGTATAGAATACAGTATATACATATGAGATGAGTAATGCAAGATATGTAAACATTATTCAAGTGACTAGTGTTCCATTCCTTAAAGTGGCCAGTGATTTCTAGTCTATGCCTTTTGGCAGCAGCCTCTAATGTGCTAGTGATGGCTGTTTAACAGTCTGATGGCCTTAAGATAGAAGCTGTTTTTCAGTCTCTCGGGTCCCAGCTTTGATGCACCTGTACTAACCTCGCCTTCTGGTGTATAACGGTGTGAATAGGCAGTGGCTCGGGTGATTGGTATCCTTGATGATCTTTCGGCCTTCTTGTGACATCGGGTGCTGTAGGTGTCCTGGAGGGTGGTAAGTTTCCCCCCGTTAATGCGTTGTCCAGACCGCATCTTCAACCCTGTTACCCTAGTCTCAATCCTGTTTCAAGACCCTGTTTCAATGTTGTTAAACAAAGGTTACGAAATATGAATGTAATGTTTGTTCAGCTCAGTCTGAAATGTTTAAACCAATCATGAACATTTTTGTTCAAATTCTGAAGTGAAACCATACTTTTGATTTTAAAAATGATAAGGCCGCTGACACGGTGTCCATTTCAGAATTTAGTATAGCAAAAGTGTGAGATTTTATATACATGTTAAATTTGCAATTATTTAATTAGTTTGAGGGACTTATGATTCATAGGGAAATGTGGATTTTATTACAAGTGTCTTTATAATCTTTTTCAGACAACTTCCATAGAAGAGGGTTGAAGACATGTGGTGTCCGTATCAGAAGAAAATGGTCGACAATAATAGCCTTGATGCCTGAGATGGGAAAATATGTTTTCTTGGAGATTAAAAATGCACTTCATTTCGTGAGGTGTTCGGAAAATATTATTTATTTGGGGTAAAAAGTTGTTAAAAAATCTAAGTCCAAATCTTAAGGGCTTGGTGTAGTGACACTTAAGCTATGATGAGCAGTAGGTGGCAGTAGAGAGCTTTTCCACAACCTGTGCTTGCGGCGCAATAATCGACAGCTCACTGCCCAGGCCTATCACACTTTAACTGAAGACTTGGTGAGTGTCATACATTTTCCATTGATATATATCTATTAGATGATATATTTCCGTTAATATATAGGCAACTGTTTTAATATGTTAGAATAACGCAATTGGATGAATCCGCGGTCAGGTAAGGCAGACAAGTTCAGGAACCAGGTTGAGGAACTGCAGTGAGCTAAATACTGTGCAAACACGAACACAATTGTATTTTAAATTGTTTCAAATATAGGTCAATTTAAGTTCTCGATCGAGAGAGTCTGTCCGGCATGACACTCAACAGCCATGATACTCGACTAGCCTACCCATGGCACTCAACAACAGCATCATCTTGATACTTCATGTTTACGAATTTGAAGAATAATTAAATAGCCTCGACTACAGTAATATAATGTGGACAAAGTAGATTAAATCTTATTCTGAGAGTAAACAACCGAGGTGTAGGCTACTTGACTGGCAGATCTATTATTAAACTGATTTGATTTCAACACCAAGGACAGAAAACATGACTCTCTGGGGCCAAATTACGGCCATGGGGCCAAATATCATTTAGAGGTTGAAATCCAAGTCTCAAACCCCTGTAGTAATACGGACACCTCAAACTATACTTCAATGTTGACTGCCCGAGATGGAATCCAATCAAAGTAACTCAAAACATATCTAGGCTATAGTCTATACACATTCAAAGCCTTATAACTTCACGCTTTCACGGAAGTTGTCGATCTACAGCCAACATTTCTCTCCCTCTGTCGACTGTATCTCCCTCCCCCACATGGTCAACCGGGCGGGCGCATCTCAATTTGCCGAACATGCAACTTAAAAAAAAAAAAAGAAATTTGACTGTTGACTGATTCCCCATCCCATCCACATACTCTCTAGCGCAGGAACAAAACGGCCTGGGATAGAGGACTCAATTTATCTGGTGCGCATCCAGATTGCACCCATCTGTGTCTGCCATATGCAAACCGTGCGCAACGCGCTCAGCATTTCAGCCTCTTGTTCCAAGGCTAATTTAAGAAACCGTGTTGGGGTGAGTTGAATGTGTAGCAGCAGCACACTACAAAGTCTGACATAGTTTAGTTACTAAATGCGCACATTTCATCATTATACATTTTTTTTATTCATAAATTCATCAAGACCATTTGTTTCTAACCGGGATTTAAAGTTATGGATTCAACGGAGGATAACGGGGAGAGCAAGGCA
>NC_143035.1:5465000-5512500 GCF_057628025.1 Oncorhynchus mykiss | reverse complement strand
TCAAATGGTTCAGAGAACATTTAGAAACAAAGTTCTTCTGTGGTAATAACGTTTCCTACAGGTTTTCTCATAGTTCTATTTGTCATGTTAAATGCATGCTCTTCAACCGATCACTACCTGCACCTACCCGCCTGTCCAACATCACTACTCTGGACGGCTCTGACTTAGAATACGTGGACAACTACAAATACTTAGGTGTCTGGTTAGACTGTAAACTCTCCTTCCAGACCCATATCAAACATCTCCAATCCAAAGTTAAATCTAGAATTGGCTTCCTATTTCGCAACAAAGCATCCTTCACTCATGCTGCCAAACATACCCTTGTAAAACTGACCATCCTACCAATCCTCGACTTTGGCGATGTAATTTACAAAATAGCCTCCAATACCCTACTCAACAAACTGGATGCAGTCTATCACAGTGCAATCCGTTTTGTCACCAAAGCCCCATACACTACCCACCATTGCGACCTGTACGCTCTCGTTGGCTGGCCCTCGCTTCATACTCGTCGCCAAACCCACTGGCTCCATGTCATCTACAAGACCCTGCTAGGTAAAGTCCCCCCTTATCTCAGCTCGCTGGTCACCATAGCATCTCCCACCTGTAGCACACGCTCCAGCAGGTATATCTCTCTAGTCACCCCCAAAACCAATTCTTTCTTTGGCCGCCTCTCTTTCCAGTTCTCTGCTGCCAATGACTGGAACGAACTACAAAAATCTCTGAAACTGGAAACTCTTATCTCCCTCACTAGCTTTAAGCACCAACTGTCAGAGCAGCTCACAGATTACTGCACCTGTACATAGCCCACATATAATTTAGCCCTATCAACTACCTCTTTCCCAACTGTATTTAATTTATTTATTTATTTTGCTCCTTTGCACCCCATTATTTTTATTTCTACTTTGCACATTCTTCCATTGCAAAACTACCATTCCAGTGTTTTACTTGCTATATTGTATTTACCTTGCCACCAAGGCCTTTTTTTGCCTTTACCTCCCTTCTCACCTCATTTGCTCACATTGTATATAGACTTGTTTATACTTTATTATTGACTGTATGTTTGTTTTACTCCATGTGTAACTCTGTGTTGTTGTATCTGTCGAACTGCTTTGCTTTATCTTGGCCAGGTCGCAATTGTAAATGAGAACTTGTTCTCAACTTGCCTACCTGGTTAAATAAAGGTAAAATAAATAAATAAATAAATAAAAAATGTTCTAAAATTGTTCCGAGAACGTTAAGAACTCTTTACATAAAAAACACAAGAAAACTTTAGTAATATTCAGAGAACATTCTATGAATGGTATTTAAAAACATATACATTTCGTTCCCAGCATCAACAAAACTCTCTATCCTCTATCTTGCCAGGTGTGTTGACTGCACCCACTAATTGGCCACACCTGATCTGAATGTGCTTGATTCCTTTGAAATTGGACCCATCTGAATAGACAAAAATGAACAGCTATGTACGCATAAAAAACTAGCTCCATTCCGGTGGCGCAGTAGACTAATTCCATGGCTAGAGAACAGAAGATTATAGGTTTGAATGTCAATGATCCCATGTCACAATAAAAAATAAATGTGTTTGCATGATTATGCAAAAGGCAATGAATTTCCATGTGTGCTTGGAGTAAACCAAGTTAACCCCAAATAAGCTAGCAGTGTTATTAAAAGTCTTTATTGAAACATTCAGTGAAGGTTTTAAGGAAGTTATTTAAAAACCTCCGAATAACCTGTCATTTATTTTCTCAGAGCCTTAATATAAGCTCCCAGGAAAAATGTCAAGAAACCAGAGTAAAACGTTCTCAGAACCTCCTTGCAACCTGAAAATGATTGTTCCCAGAACATGACTTAGTTCACACAATCAATGTGAAACCAAAAACATACATTCCCACAACTTCCAAGGAACCAAATATGCTACCTGGGATTTGTTTTACACCTTCTTCAGTCATATTTGTTACCTCATTACCTAGCTAGCTAACAACTGTTAACTTTGCCAATATATGCAAACATTTGTGGGCACAGAAAGAATGGAAAAGGGATAGCTTCTTCAGGAGATCAATGATCATAGCAATGCATGACAGAACTCTTGCATGTCATCATTAAAAACTTGATCTTAAATAGACAGTGTACCATTTTCAATATAATGCATCTCACTAGGAACATAATGCTTTTACATAATGCAGAAACCTAATATTCCACAAATTAGTTTGTAATTTCAATGACAGGTATCTGTATCAACATTTTAGCTTTTTATAATAAATCAATCTATTGACAGGGCTACATATTCGATTCTAGGGCACAACATGAACAAGGAGATATTCATCAAAGAAAACGAACTAAAAACAAACGAGGTGTCCCCTTTTATCTTTGTATTAATTGTCAGAGTAGAGAACACACATTTTGTATGACTCAAAATGGAGTGGAATTCTACAAAGATCCAGCAAAAACAAAGGACCAAATGCATTTCTAGTCAAATAACATCCCAATGTTAATCTCCCAGTGCAAATGAAATAACAACAACAAGCTAGCTAAGTTGGTTTTGCTACTTTAACTTGCCTGTCATGAAAGCGTCTGGTGGGGATGGCGCACGTGGATGCATGCGCAGGGCCGGTTTGGTCAAGGTGTGGTAGAGTGCCATGCAAAAGTATTCATCCCCCTTGGTGTTTTTCCTATTTTCTAGCATTACAACATGTAATTTTAATTGATTTTTATTTGGATTTCATGTAACGGACATACACAAAATAGTCCAAATTGGTGAAGTGAAATTTAAAAAATAACTTGTTTAAAGAAATTCAAAATAATAAAAATGGAAAAGTGGTGCATTCATATGTGTTCACTCCCTTTGCTATGAAGCCCTTAAATAAGATGTGGTGCATCCAATTACCTTCAGAAGTCACATAATTAGTTAAATAAAGTCCACCTGTGTGCAATCTAAGTGTCACATGATCTCAGTATATATACACTATATATAAATTAGGCCCTATTTATGGATATCACATGACTGGTCACAGATACCTTAAAAAGTTAGGGGCGTGTATCATAAAATCAGTCAGTATCTGGTTTTCTGGTGTGACCACCATTTGCCTCATGCGACGCAAAACATCTCTTTTTTATAGAGTTGATTAGGCTGTTGATTGTGGCCTGTGCAATGTTGTCCCACTCCTCTTCAATGGCTGTGCGAAGTTGCTAGATATTGGGAACTGGAACATGCTGTCGTACATGACAATCCAGAGCATCCCAAACATGCTCAATGGTTGACATGTCTGGTGAGTTTGCAGGCCATGGAAGAACTGGGGTATTTTCAGCTTCCAGGAATTGTGTACATATCCTTGCAGCATTGGGCTGTGTATTACCATGTTGAAACATGAGGTGATAAGCGGGGGGAAGAATGACATGACAATGGGCCTCAGGATCTTGTCACGATATGCATTCAAATTGCCATTAATAAAATGCAATTGTGTTCGTTGAATGTATCTTATGCCTGCCCGTACCATAATCCCACCACCACCATGGGGCACTCTGTTCACAACGTTGACATCAGCAAACCGCTTGCTCACACCGCACCGCGTCTGCTGTTGTGAGGCCAGTTGGACATACTGCCAAAATCTATAAAACGATGTTGGGCTGGCTTATAGTAGAGAAATTAACTTTAAATTCTCTGGCAACAGCTTTGGTGGACATTCCTGCAGTCAGCATGCCAATTGCACGGTCCGTCAAAACTTGAGACATCTGTGGCATTGTGTTGTGTGACAAAACTGCACATTTTAGAGTGGCCTTTTATTGTCCCCAGCACAAGGTGCACCTGTGTAATGCTCATGCTGTTTAATCAGCTTCTTGATATGCCACACCTGTCAAGTGGATGTATTATCTTGGCAAAGGATACATTTTCACTAACAGGGATGTAAACAAATTTGAGAACATTTTAGAGAAAAAATATTTTTGTGTGTATGGAAAATTTCCTTTGATCCTGAATTTCAGCTCATGAAACATTGGACCAACACTTTACATGTTGCGTTTATATTATTGTTCAGTATATATTTTAGATGTCAGCATCATTTTATTTTCATTCATTTTGGAGTAGAATGTATTTTTTTATCACCAGAACTGAGCTTCTTCTAGCCCTTCTTACATCAGCTGATGTTAAAAGTGCTGTACAGAAACCCAGCCTAAAACCCCAAACAGTAAGCAATGCAGGTGTAGAAGCACGGTGGCTAGGAAAAACTCCCTAGAAAGGCCAGAACCTAGGTAGAAACCTAGAGAGGAACCAGGCTATGAGGAGTGGCCAGTCCTATGCTGGCTGTGCCGGGTGGAGATTATAACAGAACATGGCCAAGATGTTCAAATGTTCCTAGATGACCAGCAAGGTCAAATAATAATAATCACAGTGGTTGTTGAGGGTGCAACAGGTCAGCACCTCAGGAGTAAATGTCAGTTGGCTTTTCATAGCCGATCATTGAGAGGATCTCTACCGCTCCTGCTGTCTCTAGAGAGTTTGCTGTATTATGCTGTGATATGTGCTTTTGTCACAACCACTGGTTATGAGGCACAGTCTACCCGCACTGGGCACCAACCCAAATACACATACACTACATGCCAATCGCATCCATTGTTATCGGAGGCTAGGTCACTTAAGACCCCAACCTCCCTCGGGAAGCGAAGGGGCGGGCCAGGCTGCATAGACCCACACTGGGGCTAACACCCTTCCCAGAGCTGCGTTTGATTTTAAAGCCATAATAAAACAGGCAGGAAGCAACCACTGTACAGGCTCATATACAACACCACCGACACAGGGGCAATGCATGAGCCCTATAACCATTACTAATGACTAATAAATAATCAAAACTAAGCCCAGGAAATGTGTTTTCTTGAAAAGTATTTTTGAAATTGGCATAATTTTATATATATATATATATATATATATATATATATATATATATATATATATATATATATAAATAGGTGATTTAACTGTTATTGTAAACTAGATTCCAGGGGCACCACTTTCCCTGGGGACGAGGGACATGTCCCCCCCACATTCTGAAATTGCATTTTTGTCCTTCCCCAGTTTTATCTTTGGAATGTGATGCAACATGCGCAACAGTGTGCTTTAGGACCATGCGGACGCCTCCGAGCGGTTGGGTAGGCTATTTGCAGTGTTTATCCGACTTGCTAAAACAGTTGAAATAATAATAATAACATTATGTCTGGAACCAATGTTGATTCAGTGGCAATTTTAACATGTAGATCTTGATGACGTAAACTCTCAAAAGGTTTTTTAAATGATTAACCACGTGACAAACATTTTGAGAAACAAAAACATGAAAATTATTGAAATAAAATTGTGCATTTGAAAATAATCATAACTGGCACGTGGATCGGTAGAAATGGTAGGATAAATTGTAAGTTTCCCCAAACTTGAAACTCATGCGCTCCCTATGGTCTTCACCAGTGGCGATTTTAGCATGTAAACCTTGGTGTGGCAAACAAAAATGTTTTTTAGATGCATGCCAGCAAAGGCACAACACAACACAACACTATTCAGTACATTAATTGCACTACAACGGTGACAAACGGTGCCCACAAACTGTTAGGGCCTACATAAAGCTGTCCTAACAGCAGAGCTTTCTTTTCAGCACCATGGAGTGAGTCCTTACCACTGCTACACCTGGCTAACAGCAGAGCCTTGTCTGGCAGCGAAACAGTTCATTCAGCCTCATTTACTGCCTTTTTAAAAAATATAGCTGATATGGCTGAATTGCTTAACCCTCCTGTTGTGTTCGTTTCATGTTAATTGTTCCTGGTCCAAAATGACCCCCCTATTATAGCTGATTATAAATCCATAATAATACATATATTATCACCTAATGTGGTGTTAGATCTGTAGGCCTGTAGGCCTCATTTACCTGAGCTCATACAACTAGTTTTTGAGTAAAAAAAAGCATCATGTTTGGATTATTTTGACTATAACAAATACTCAGATGAAACACATTGTGCTATTTATCACAGACTACTTTCTCCTCTAAGGCATTTTCACTGTCAGTTTCCTGGCCTCTCTCCTCCTCACCAGTGTCATGATCAAAGATATGATCAAGAGCCTCACATACAGTATATCGTTTGGTTATTGTGCTGCCACAGAATGAATTGTGAGCAAGGCCTCAAAAAAGCTTGATATACCAGAGCTGCAAGAAAAGTTCTATATATTATTGAAACAATGTTGCGATTGTTTGTGAGAATGCCAACAGGTGTGGTTCCCGTGGGGGAAAGATTCTATTGGGGAAAGGTTCCCGTGGGGGTTTCCATGGAAGCCAAGAAGGGGAGTGAGGTGTGAGTGTGTGTGCTCAAACATGCATACATGCATGTGGGGGTCTGGGAGAGGAAGTGTGTCTATCTGATGAATGGGCATGTGCCTGAACTCAATTTTATACGCTAATTGTCGTCTCACCCATTCATTTCTAATGACTGGTCATTTTTGACCGGGAACACCACAGGTTAAATGAAAAACAGTTAAATTTAAAGTTAAATGAATATAAATATAAATAAATTTAAAGTTAAATGAAACTGATACCAGCTCCACCTGCCCTGAAGGACGGGTCGCCACTGACTGGATTACATTTGAATGCCAACTGTTGGTGCGCGTGTGTGTGAGTTTGTGCGCATCGCTCTAAAGAACTTTCACAACTCTTCAGAGAGCTGTTGCTATTCAGACCACTGACTGACTGACTATCTCTTCACTATGTCTTTGTGTCTGTATGAAGAGCAGCTAATAAAGACGCTATCAGCCTGTCGACAGGAGGGCTTAGAGTTCAGCACTAAACAACTCCCTCATTTAGATGTGTGTCTTCAGATCATGTTGTTTTAGATGATCTCTCACTCTCCCATTCACTGTTATTTCATCTGCTCAATGTTAAGCAGAGACAATGGGAGTGTGTGTGCCTCATATCTGGTTTATTTGTATAAGAGGAGAGAGTCTCTGTTGGGACATTCTCTGCCAGGTGGGGAGAAAGGATGTGTGATGGGGGTGGTATACACACACACACACACACACACGCTTGCACGCAAAGACACCCACGTGTACACCCACCCTCCCGCCCCGCATTGCCCCGCCACTTCCCACCACACTTGGGCCCTTCTACCTCCTTGTCTCTCATCGGCCATCTTATTAAAGTTAGCTTTGTAAAACCACACTGTTTAGCGCCGCGCCAACTCTCACATTCTTTCCTTTGAAAAATAAGCAGCTGGACACAGGCAGGCAACAGGGCATCCCAACGAGGACCACAGGATTCCAGGAGAGGGACCATGTCCTGCCATGTTGGGTGGGCGGGATGGGGTGGGGCAGGATGGGGGGTGGACGGTGCCCATGGTGCCAAAAGCCTTGACAGGCAATGCCACTGTACAGCACACACACACTGCCCTACATGAAAGACTGTACAGCGCACACACACACACACTGCCCTACATGAAGGACTGTACAGAGCACACACTGCCCATACATGAAGGACTGAGATTGGTTAAAATGATAAACACCCATGCAGGACTGTGGTTAGGGCAGCACACACACACACACACACACACACACACACACACACACACACACACACACACACACACACACACACACACACACACACACACACACACACAATCCTGGCTGTTAGAAGGTGCTCCAGAATGGTAATGGTAAAGTAGTGATATTGGCTGCAATCCGTTGATTCCTCCAAATTATTAACTGCTGGAATTGGTTTGATGAAGTATACATTTATGGGATATGTGAGTAAAATCAGTGTGTGTATGTGTGTATGTGTGTTCCTATTTAAGCAATTGGCTTACATATGACAGTAAAGAAAAAATAAACAAAGACAGTGAAGAGCTCCCTCCACAGAGTCCCATGCAACTATCGAGCAACATACAGCAACACAAATGAATGTTTGACATAAATGAGTATTGTTTTTTACAAGCATCTCTTTATGGGGAAGTGGACACGGGAGGTAGAGTGATGACTGAGACGTCTTTACAAGGCCATCTCACGCTCTGAAGCCTACCGTCATGTAGTGTGGATAATAAAAGTGTGATCGTTATCCCTCGGTTTTCCCCTCTGGTTCCTCATTTCTGATTACTCTAGCAATGGCAAAAGAAAGTAAGAGAGCACAAGGTCTATTGCAGCTTCCATATGCTTCGATATACCTGCAACTAACCTGTACCCCTGCACACTGACTTGGCACCGGTACCCACAGTATATAGACTTGTTATTGTTATTTTATTGTGTTACTTTTTTAGCATATTTTTACTTTAGTATATTTGGTCAATATTTTTCTAACTCTTCTTGAACTGCACTGATGGTTAAGGGCTTGTAAAGTAAGCATTTCACGGTAAGGTCTACACTGTATTCGGCGCATGTGACAAATACGGGTTGATTTGATTTGATTTGATGGTTTCGAGCAGCAAATCAGATCCTGGCATTCAGTTTCAACAGTTTCAAGTTTTATCAGTTGTATGTACAGCATTCACATGGTATGCACCGTCCAACGAAATGCTTCCTTGCAGGTTCCTTCTCGACAATGCAAAACAAAATAATTAATATATATATATAAGAATACAAGCATGAAGTAAATGGCTCAGTAGAATATAATAAATTTTTTAGCATAAGTATAATACAGGTAGGCACAATTTATAGTCCAATATTTACATGTGTCTTGGGGAAGGTGGGATTGTGGGGCTTGTGTTTAAATTGTGCTGTATTTAGCAATATTAAGTAAGAGTACAGTAGGAAGCAGTTTTGATGTGTGTGTGTAGCATGAATGTATGTGTGTGTGTGTGTCTGTCTGGGTGTGGGCTAAGGTGCGGAGAGAGCCAGTGCCGGTGGTCAGTCCATTTTAAGTGTTCAGCAGTCTGGTAGATAGAAGCTGTCTCAGAGCTTGTTGGTATCAGACCTCATGGTACAGAGGTCTAAGGCACTGCATCTCAGTGACTACAGACCCTGGTTCAATTCCAGGCTGTATCACAACCACCTGTGCTTGGGAGTCCCATAGGGCGACGCACAATTGGACCAGTGTCGTCTGGGTTAGGGTTTGGCCGGAGTAGGCCGTCATTGTAAATAACAATTTGTTCTTAACTGACATGCCTAGAACCTCTTTAGGATCAGACTCTTTTTTTCCATTTTTGCCTAAAATGACATACCCAAATCTAACTGCCTGTAGCTCAGGACCTGAAGCAAGGATATGCATATTCTTGATACCTTTTGAAAGGAAACACTTTGAAGTTTGTGGAAATGTGAAATTAATGTAGGAGAATATGACGCATTCGTTCTGGTAAAAGATAATACAGAGAAAAAAAACTATGCGTTTTCTTTGTATTTTTTCCCCATCATCTTTGAAATGCAAGAGAAAGGCCATTATCTGACTTAGGACTCTAGGCAAAATGTAGATTTTGGCCACTAGATGGAGGCAGTGTATGTGCAAAGTTTTAGACTGATCCAATGAACCATTGCATTTCTGTTCAAAATGTTGTCTCAAGTCTGCTCAAATATGCCTAATTGGTCAATATATATATTTTCAAGTACATAACTGTGCACTCTCCTCAAACAATAGCATGATATGTTTTCACTGTAATAGCTACTGTAAATTGGACTGTGCGCATATAAAATATGTCTATGTCCTGGGAAATGTTTTTGCTACTTACAACATGCTAATCACATTAGCGCACATTAGCTCAAACGTTCCGAGGGTGAGACACCGATCTTTAGCTATCTTTAAGTTATTGTAATTACTAAAACGGTTAAAAACAAAAAACAAAAAAACAATACCATCTGGCCGACGGTAAGTGAGTGAACAGTTTGTGGCTGGGGTGTGTGGGGTCCTTGATGATGCTGCGGGACTTCCTTCCTTTTTGTGTAGATATCCTTGATAAATAGGAGCACGTTCCCTCACCACCCGCTGGAGTGCCTTGCAGTCGTGGAAGGAACAATTCCAGTGCCAGGCTGTGATGCAACTGCGGTCAGGATGCTCTCAATGGCGCAGTGGTAGTATTTGGAGAGGACCAAGGGTGGCATGCCACATTTCTTCAGCTGCCTTAGGAAGTAGAGGCACTGTTACACACTCTTGTCAACCGTTGGTCCATGTGAAGTCCTCGGTGATGTGGACACAGAGGAACTTAAAACTGCTGATATTCTCTACTGCAGGCCCGTTGATGTGGACACAGAGGAACTTAAAACTGCTGACATTCTCTACTGCAGGCCCGTTGATGTTGAATCGGGGCATGTTCCTTACTCTGCTTCCCGAATTCAACAATCATGGCACCATGTTGTCATGGCACCATAATGCCAGTTCACTTACCTCCTCCCTATAGGCTGACTTCTTGTTGTCGGTAATCAGGCCAACAACCATGGTGTTGTCAGCAAACTTGATGACGGAGTTGGTGTCGTGTAAAGCCACGCAGTCACGGGTGAGCAGGGAGTACAGCAGAGGGCTGAGTATACACCCCTCCAGGGCTTCTGTGTTAAGTGTAAGTGTGGAGGAGGGGTTATTGCCAATCCTCACAGCCTGTGGTCTGCGCGTCAGGAAGTCCAGGATCCAGTCGCATAGTGTGGTGTCCAAACCCAGGCCTCTGATCTTGGTGTCAAGCTTGGAGGGAACAATAGTGCTGAATGCTGAACTGTAGTTAATGAACAGCCTTCTCACATACTGTGGGTGTTCCTCTTGTCCAGATGTGTTAGGGCCATGTGAATAGCAATGGAAAAGGCATCTTTTGGAGCAGTAGGCAAATTGGAGATGTGTCCAGTGTGCCTGGCATTCTGGCCTTAATGTGGGCCATGACCAGCCTCTCAAAGCCTCTCAAAGCACTTCATGCTTCACTTCATGAAGTGGCTAGGTCACCTTGGTGTTCTTGGGCACTGGGATGATGGTGGTCTCCTTGAAGCAAGTGGGGAATACAGGTTGAAGATGTCAAAGAAGACAGTTGTCATCTGGTCAGCACGCACTCTGAGGACGCGGCCAGGGATGCCATCTGGGCTGGCGGCTTTGTGACTATTCACTCTTTTTCAGAGTTTTCCTCACAACAGCCTCGGAGAGCGAATGCACCTGGTATTCCGGAGCAGCGAGAGCCTTCCTGGATGGCTCGGTATTGTCAGCCTCAAACCGAGCATAGAATGTGTTAAGCTCATCTGGGAGGGAGGCTTTGGTGAGCACAGCTGGATTTGCCTTCCATAGCTAGAGGACTCCTGATACTGTATCTCCAGTAGTAACTATTGCATACTTTTTGACTTAACCTGTTGTCATCTAGTTCTGTATTTTTGCTAGCTAGGGCCATCTACTTTAAGTGCTGCCCGTCTTCCCAATAGCCTACTTGATGTGTGAGCTGCTGACTGCTATGAACTTGCAGATGATTGTTGACACATCAACCAGGATTAAGGGACAGGCCAATTTGTGACTGTTGTTATCTTTGTAGTCAGTGGCTGTATTGGAAAGGCTAGGCAATCAGCAATTAGTATGGGGAGGTGTGGTCTTCACCTCTGCAAGGCAATTAGCAATTAGTGTTAGTACTTCAGTTTCCCCTGTTCTTTCAGTGGCAGCTGCCAGTGGCGGTCTTGCCGCAAAACTAAGACCGTCGCCGAAACAAAGACAGTTCTGCCAAGCTGTTCTACTGAGTTATTTGAGAAAGGAAAGAGAGGAAGGCTCCACACCATTCTCTCAGCTAGTTATTGTCAGAATATGTCATTTTGCTCTTTTGTAGCTTTGGTTTTCTGTACCTGTTCACATTACAGACGCTCCCCACCCCTTGGCTGAAACCCTTTTAATTTAGTGTTCCCTGAGTGCACAACCCATGCGGAATTCCTGGACTCTGGCAGCGTTTGGAACTGCCGATCTGCGGTCAAGAACGCTGAGTTCATCTCAGCCTATGCTGCCCTTCAGTCCCTTGACTTTTTGGCCCTGACGGAGACATGGATCACCCCAGAGAACACTACTACTCCAGCTTCTCTCTCTTCATCTGACTGCATTTCCTCTCATAGTCCGAGAGCATCTGGTCATTGCGGTGGTGGCACAGGGCTACTTATTTCACCTAAGTGGAGATTTTGTCTTTTCTCCCTCACTCCCCTGTCCATTTCCTCATTTGAATTCAACGCTGTCACTGTAACTGGTCCAGCCACACTTAACATTGTTGTCATCTATTGTCCACCAGGTCCCCTTAGAGCTCCTCAATGAGCTTGACACCTTGATAAGCTCCCGACATCTGCGTTTCATTTATTTCCAACTCTTTCTTTCCACTCCTTGCCTCTTTTGACATCACCCTTTCCCAGTCCCCTCCCACTCAGAAGGCAGGCAAATACGCTTGACCTCATCTCACCGCAACCCTCCTCCAGGTCTCTGATCACTACTTTGTTTCCTTTTCTGTCTCCCCCTCCTCCAACCCTAGCCACTCAGCCGCTACACAGATGGTTATGCGCCATTGCAGTCTTCTCTCTCTCTCTACTCTTCTTCTAACCTATCATCTCTCTCTTCTACTAAATCCTTCTCCATCCTGTCTCCCAATTCTGCCTCTTCGACCCTACTCTCCTCGCATCCCATGACTCGCACTGTCCCCTTTCCTCCCGGCCGGCTCAGCCCTCCCCTCCTGCTCCGTGACTCATTGCGAGCTTACAGAACACGGCTGCAGGCTGTTGAGTGTAAATGGAGGAAAGGCAATCTGGAAGTTTAGTTATCATCCTTTCACTCACTCTTGTCTAACTTCTCTTCCTCTGTATCCGCTGTTAAAGCCACTTTCGGATGCTTTCCGCACTGACAAAGCTAACTCGCTCTCCTATGTTCTAATCCTTCTAGATTTATCCATTGCCTTTGACACCGTGCACCATCAGATCTGCCTGTCCACCCACTCAGGCCTGGGTGTTTCAGGCTCTGCACACTCTTCAATTGCATCCCGTCTGGCAGGCTGCTACTCTTCGATTGCATCCTGTCTGGCAGGCTGCTTCTACCAGGTGACGTGGAGAGGATCTGTGTCTGCACCACATACTCTCACTACTGGTGTCCTCCAGGGCTCAGTCATATGCCCGCTCCTCTTCTCTTACACAAAGTCACTTGGCTTTGTCATATCCTCACATGGTGTGTCCTATTATTGCTATGTGGATGACACTCAACTACTTTTCTGATTCCCCCTTCTGACACCCAGGTGGAGACACTAATTTCTACATCAAACCCCTGCAAGTTATCCAGAATGCTGCAGCCCACCTGGTGTTCAACCTTTCGAAGTTCTCCCCGCTCCTCCGCACACTCCACTGGCTTCCAGTCGAAGCTCACATCCACTACAAGATCATGGTACTCATCTACAGAGCAGGAAGAGGAATTTCCCCTTCCTACCTTCAGGCTATGCTCAAACCCTGCACGCGCCAACCCGAGCATTCCGCCACCTCTGGTATCTTGGCCCTCCCACCCCTAAGGGAGGGCATCTACCGCTCAGCTCAGTCCAAGCTCTTCTCTGCCCAGGTACCCCAATGGTAGAATCATCTTCTCCCTGAAGCTAGGACAGCAGAGTCCCTGTCCATCTCCCAAAAACATCTGAAACCCTACCTCTTCAAAGAGTATCTTAAATAACCCCACAGCACCCTCCTCCCCCATGTACACCCTTCTCACGCTCGACCGTGACCACCCCCCACCCCGTCAAAAAAGACTAACACTTGCACTTTACTTTTCCCCCTTACTAGCCCTGGCTTTGCTGATTGCTACTTTATTGAGGAACAATGTACTTACTATGACTGTGTTATGTGATTGTCCCACCTAACTATCTTAAGATGAATGCACTAACTGTAAATCGCTCTGGATAAGAGTATGTCCAGATTGTTATTGTGGCTACAATATCATCAACACATTTCCTAATGAAGTCTGACTGACGATGTATATTCCTCAATGTTGATAGGTGAATGTTTGAACATAATATGCAATCAGTATTCTCAAAACAGTCCTGCATCTTTGAGTCTGCCTCCTCTGTCCAGAGTCTATTCTCTGTGTTGGTGGCGCCCTCTTGAGTTGCTGCTTGTAGGCGGGGAGTAGGAACAGAGAGACATGATCTGATTGGCAGAAATGGTCACCTTACTATTTATTCTTGTACAGTTCACTGAGTGCTGCCTTGATGTTTGCTTTGGCGGCATGTCCACAGCTGTGATAATGACACACATGAATTCCCTCTGCATATAGTAGGGTCGGCAGGTCAGGTGAACAGGAGCTCGAGATGTTTTCAACTTCGGTACAGCAGGAATTGTTGATCAGCAAGCATACACCTCCCCCTACTCTTACCGGAAACCGCCGTTCGATCCATACGGAAAAATGGAAAAGCCATCTGGTTGAATAGCAGAGTCGACTATATTGTCAGTCAGCCATGTTTCTGTTAAAACAAAGGCACGGCATTCCCTGATGTCCCTCTGCGATTGAAGCCTCGCTCTGAGTTCACAAAGTTTATTCTCCAGCGATTGGACATTAGCCATTAGAATACCAGGAAGAGGAGGCCGTGTAGCCTGTCTTTTCAGCCTAGCTTGGAGTCTCCCTTTCCTTCCTCTTCTTCGTTGCCTTCGGTTATCTCGGTCAGCAGCAACAGGTAAGCAACTGTGCGCTGAACAAAGGAAAGAATAGTATTCCAGATCTGGGAGGCTGAGAGACAAGTGTGTAGCTTCCCATTCATGATCCAGAAGTGTTTGTCGGTCGTAAGGAATATTGCAAGGAAAACAAAGTTATAATTTACGCGAAAATAGCCACAAAAAAAGTCGAGCAGGAACCGGCGAGATGCACGCCGCCCTCAGTGCCTCGGGAGTTGGGACCCGGTGTGGAAATGTGAGATGTGCATATTTCTCACACTGCTCTTATTACTGCATTAAACCAAAAAGTCAGTCTCAGCCCAGCTCATCGAGTGGAGTGCTTAGTGCAGTATGTGCGCGTCCCAAATGGCACCCTAGTCCTTATGTAGTTCACTACTTTTGATCAGGGCCCATGGGGCTCTTGTCAAAAGTAGTGCATTATGCAGGGTGCCATTTGGAATTTAGCCCATGTAGAGGCAGGAGTCTAGCAGAGAGGGAAAGAGAGCAGGGAAATGTGGGAAACATTATGGTGTTTGCTTTAACTATCACAAGTGGCGAGTGACAACTTGAATTGCCTTTTAATGAGGGAGCGGAAAAACTCCTAACACCCAGCAATGGCCCCTGGCTGGCTGGGGGTGTTGTGAGCTACAAGGCGTCCTCAGCTTATATGTTGTGTCCTTGTCATATGACCTGAATTTCAGGACCCTTCAGGACCTATATTAAGTTTTAAATGCTGTGATTCATTCATTCTTAAAGCAGAAGCTATGTCCCCGTACCTCTTTACACCCACCCTACCTCCAAATAGTAGGTCCAGCATACGATTTCCCAATCTCCTCATCATTTAAGACATCTTGTACAGTGAAACATTACGTGATCCGGTCAGTATTTACAGTCTGTTATGTACATTAGGAATGCAGATTGAATCCTTATTGCATCCTGATAGCATCTTTGGATGAAGACCCTGTCAAACAGATTGAGGCTTATTTTTCATGGTGTGGTTCTCCCACACATCCTTCCCTGCCTCTCGGATGTATTATCGCGTGCTGTATCTCTCCCTGGGACTGAGGTGTTGAGGGTTAGAGTGAGGACATCTGTGAGACGTGATTCATTTTTCATATCCAAATTCTAGGACAGGAGCTTGCCCCCAAAAATATATATAAAGGAGGGTATAGAACGACGGTAAAGGTCCGCTCACCATTACTAGCCACAATCTTTATTATCTTTAATAAATCTTTAATAAAGCTCTAGTGAAACAGACACACACACACACACAGTGAATAACAAAGTTCCACCTCTCTGCAGTGACCCGGATTACTCCACAGCCCCAATAACCCCTGGTTAGTGTTAAAACTCCTCTCTGTAGACTCGTCACTCTCCCACCACCTCCTAAATGAGAGGTTGTAAAGGCTTGTAAAACTGGAGCCGAACTCTTTGAAATGGCCCTCAGCATCACCGATGCCTTTTAGTCTATGTGATGGTTACGAGGGCCGGGCCATGTCTGCTGTAGCGCTGCCTGGCACTCAAACACTCAGCACCACTCACTCCATAAGTGTTTGTGTGTGTGTGTGTGTGTGTGTGTGTGTGTGTGTGTGTGTGTGTGTGTGTGTGTGTGCCTAATGGTTATTAGGACATTCAGCACCTGGGAATCAACAACACCAGTCACTACCTCCAGAAGTGAGTGTTTATGTCTGTGTCTGAGTTCTGACTGGATTGTGAGTCCAGGGTTCTAGCCCTAGGAACTTTCTGTGTTCTTTCTTTCATTCTTTCTTTTGTTCTTTCTTTCTTTCTCACTGTCCATCCCTTCCATTTCTGTCTCTCTATGTGATGTGATTTTATGTAGGGTAAGTAGCTTTACCCAGAGGCTAGCCATGGGCTCCAGAGTGGCTCAGTGGTCTAAGGCACTGCATTTCAGTGCAAGAGGTGTCACTACAGTCCCTGGTTCAAATCCAGACTGTATCACATCCAGCCATGATTGGGAGTCCCATAGGGTGGTGCACAATTGGCCCAGTGTTGTCTGGGGTAGGCCATCATTGTAAATAAGAATTTGTTCTTAACTGACTTGCCTAGTTAAATAAAAAATCGCATAGGTCCTAGTGATCTACAGTATCTACAATCTGTTAATGTTGTGTGTACGTTACCACAAAGTTCAGCCAAGAGTGATGGGAGGGGACTGAGATGGCTGTCGCACACTCTGTATAATAACAGTTGAGATGTAGACTAAGATGGACGTGTCACATTAAAAGAGGTTCCCTGCAGGTGCGTCTAACCCACAAGCTCATTTCCTGGATCACTCACACATTGTCAGGCAGAGAGAAATGGAACGGCCTGGGACTGGTTTAAGTCTCATGTTATTACGTCTACAAAAATGTTTTTTCCCAAGAATGCAGCAATCAATATCTGTTTTACGACAAAAAAATTTACCAAAGTAGTCAAGTAGAAGAAAAACAAGAGAAATAGAAATAAGAACACTAGAAAGTAAGTAAGCGATATACACGGTCAGTCCAGAAGTCCTGGATGGCAGGGAGCTCAGCCCCAGTGATGTACTGGGTTGTCCGCACCACAGTGTAGTAGCATGTGATGTAGGACTGTGCAGCTGCCATACCGAGCAGTGATGCCAGTCAAGATGCTTTCAATGGAGGACCTGTAGACATTTTTGAGGATTTGAGAGCCCATGCCAAATCTTTTCAACCTCCCTAGGGGAAAGAGGCGCTGTCGTGCCTTCTTCCCGACTGTTTGCGTATGTGGACCATTTTAAGTCCTTTGTGATTTGGACACTGAGGAACTTGAATTTCTAGACCTGCTCCACTGCATCACTGTGATGTGGATGGGGGCATGCTCACCCCCCCATTTTCCTGTAGTCCCTGATCATCTTCTTGGACTTACTGACGTTGAGGGAGAGGCTGTTGTCTTGGCACCACACTGCCATGTCACAGTAGGCTGTCTCATCGTCGCCGGTGTTTAGGCCCGACCACCACGGTGTCGTCGGCAAACTTGATGATGGTGTTGGAGTCGTGTGTGGCCACGCAGTCATGGGTGAACAGGGAGTATAGGTGGAGGCTAAGCACACACCCCTTCTCAACTTCTTAAACGTTTTTTGGTTACTGTACCAACAAATACATTTTGTCCACCGAATTCACCCCTCGTGGGCATTTAACCAGTAAGCCTATGGTCTTATGAGTCTTCTCAAGTACTTCCTGTGTATAGGCCAGCTACTAGTACCCCTGGTTAAGAACCATTGCATTAGAGCCAACCTTGAACCAATCACCTTTAGGCACTCATAGAGTTTTAGCCAAATGTTCTGGCATGGAGTTGTATCCCGCATCCTCCTAGTTCCTCAATCCCCAAATCTGGGACAGCTACAGGAATGTCAACTACCCAGGAGGTCTAACGAACATCATTCATTTGTTATTTACCCATTTTTTTCTTTGGTTCAACCCTGAGAAAGACATCAGTCATTCAACCGCAACTACTGTAGTTGAGCTACAGTATCACACTGTCAGACTGTCACTGTAAACAAGACAGTGTGCCACGAACTGAGATGACTTAATACACACACACACACACACACACACACACACACACACACACACACACACACACACACACACACACACACACACACACACATATTGATTTCACACATTATTGCTCTTCCCTCAGAGCTGATATGCTAACATAATTACATCTATGTCCTAAAACCATTATCCTGTCTCTCTTGATTATGATGTTGATGATCTGCCAAGCCTATGATAGAGTGAACTATGAGAGGACTGCATCCCAAATGCCACCCTATTCCCTACATAGTGTACTACTTTTGACCAGAGCCCTGGTCAAAGTAGTGCACTACATAGGGAATAGGCTTCCATTTGGGACATATCCAGTGTGTTGTTAGGTGTCTGGTTGCTCAGGAGTGCGTATTGATGGATTGGCAGGAGTATCGGGCTGCGTTTAGGCCTAATGAGTGTTAATAGTGTTAAGTGAGTGTTTCTTAGTGTTAATGAGCGTGCTGCGGTTGACCACGCCGTGACTTAGAACCGTTAAATTAAAGCACTCTGTTTCTGTCAGGGCCACTATTACCGCTGTGCAACATGTTACCGCAGCGAGGCACAGATGAGGAGAGAGACGGGTAGGAGAAAGAGAGTGAGGGAAGGAGAGAGAGATGGAGAGAGACGGAAAATTGAAAACTGTGCTATCCATTAGTTTGAGAAGTAAAATCAATGCTGGTTCATTTTGTTTATCAATCTGGACGAACAAATGTGTGCACATTTTCTATGTACAGTATATTTCAGTCAGTCCATCTACATTCCCTGGCTATCGCCCTAAGCCCCCTGTATCCCTGTAGGGGGTTCTATATTCTCCATTTCACTTCTCTAATAAAATGAGCAGTGAGTGCATTTTTTAAGGCAGTAGTGTATATCACAGGTGTTTTGCTGGGTCGGGTTACACGCTGAATATCTGTGTTAAAGGAACTATCAGGTCTCCCCTTTCTCGCTTTCATTTTCTCAAGTTCTCTCTCTCTCTCTCCCTCTACCCCTCCCACTCTCTATCTATCTGGTTTCACACAGCTGACCCAGCCTCTAGTTCTAGGGGCTTAAACATGCTTTTGGAATTTTAACCTTTAAGGGTGCAGAGCCCAACCTCATTTATTAAGCTTTTCCTGTGTGTGTGTGTGTGTGTGTGTGTGTGTGTGTGTGTGCGTGCGTGTGCCACAGGGCACGGCCCAGCCTGGTGAAGTAGCTGCCGTCTGGCCACATGTGGAGTAGAGGCTGGCTGCTGGGCTTTTACAAGGCGGGACCGAACACACACACCCACTCTTTACATTTATATCCCCACAGTCAACACACAGGTGGCACAGGTGAGGAGACGCTGGCCTATGCCACCCCTGTGGTCCTAGGATCCCTGCCCAGTGCCTCACTCCCTCTCAGCCCCAGATTTAGTCCAATAGTCATTACCATTACTGGCCCATAAAGCCTAATGCCCTGGGTCCTCTGACGGAACCTGAGAAGACACTTTTATTGGACCTGGTTATTTATTTGGAATGTTGTTTCATCTGCATGTGGTTCTTGTGGAATTTTGGGTCAAGAGAGAAGGGAGGGGAGAGAGGAGAGAGAAGAGAGAGGCTTAAAGATCCTCTTCGTGTGAGTGATAAAAGTCAGTTTGGTTTAATATTGTGGAATCGTTGGCATCCAGATGTATGTTGTTGTTTGCCCTGTTAAGATGTTTAGAGTTTAGATTTAGACCAGCATGAGTGGTGTGTGTGTATATATAGAAACAGAAATGGGCACTGAAATAGGGAATGGAGTTGTTAATTTATATATATATATATATATCATGCATCTGACAGCCAAGTGCACACACACACACACACACACACACACACACACACACACAAAGAGATATGACCAAAGCGAAGCTGCTTACCATAAAACTTGTTGTTGAGGAGCCCAGCCAAACCGCGGGTTCAGTGCTAACTGTCTGAATGCACTTTTTAATGAAGAGGAACTGGCTCGGATCAGCTCCCTTACGGCGTACGGTTTTTCCTTTTACCGCAGGCAGGCAGGGATATTTGGCTCGCATGGATAATTAAGATTTTCTTTGTCAGATGCTTAATTATGGGCGGTCTTGATCCCAGCCAACTACGCCATCTCTCAGGGGAACATTGTGTTTCCTGATCTTTATGTTGATATTGTCAACAATACAGTTACACTGACAATAATATCGCTATGTAGGCCTATGCTTTATATCAAGACATCTCCAGCAGGTACAAATCCAAAGACGTGACAAAGAAACCGTGAATCCTGCTTGTCTTTCACAGGGGCCCGACGCCATACACACATTTTCTCTCGACTCTTTCAACTCTTTTATTGTGTACATTTTGGCGCGAGGACCTTAACCTAATCCGGGCAGGCATACGTTCCATTATTTTGTGGCCATTCTTTTTCTCTTGAAGTTATGTCTGTAATGTGAGATGCGCGCACACACACACACACACACACACACACACAGCATGGGAGCTGACATGGAGTCATATCCACTCACTGAAAGAGATACATCTCCATACTTCTACATGGTCTCTGTGTTACAGCTGTGGCTGCGCCGACCGAGCCAAAGCTATTAGCCTATTCTTAGATATCATTCATCAGCAACTTGCGGAATTATAATCCTTATGGCGTATTATTATTCTGTCATCTTTGGCTTGATATTTTCATCCATTATTGATTGAATGTGATGTTTTATCTGGAGGGGTTCACTACGTCGCTGTTAGTTTTGGGTCTGCACGTGCAGACGTGACAGACGGGAGGTCCCTTACGCTAGGGGTCACACAGGGTCACAGAGGCTTTGATACAATCATCAGGGAGTTCTACACCGAGCTGTACAGGTGTGGTGTGCTTTTACATATACCATCTCATAGCTAGACAGTACGTCTGGGCACGTATTCATAAATCGTATAAAGTAAGAATGCTGATTTAGGATCAGGTCACCCACTGTCCATTTATTATAATCGAAAAGGCCAAACTGATCCTAGATCGCCCCTCCTTCTCTGAGACGCTTTGTGAATATCAGGCCTGACCTTTTGGCGGTCTGTGCATCTGGCGCATCAGCAAGTAATTACATTGTAGTTTTTTTGAACAGCAGACATTTAATGGAAAGGATTTCATAGAAATTACACACAGTAGGCTACTGACACACAAACACACACACTAACAACAAACAAACACACACACGCACGCGCGCGCACACACACAGATGAGCTCTGTAGTCTGATCAAATCACAGAGACATGAGACCCAGGAGGATATTGAAGAGGCCGACGTACTGAGCTGCCATTGTACACTCAATCAAACCACAGTCACAGGAAATGGAGTTTGAAAGGACTTGATTTGATACTCTTCCAGCCTTCCTTCTATCCTCTCTATCGTTCCCTCGTTCTACGTGTGTCTGTCTCTCTCCCTCTCCCTCTCCCTCTCTCTAGTCCTATAGGTACAGCCTGCAGTTTATGGAGCCCGTGTCTACAGATGCTTATCGTTCCTGTGGAGTGGAGCATTGTGTGTATGTAAACCTGTCAGACACCATGGGAAAGGACTAAGTTTGTGACATGACATGGGTAGAAACCATTCAATGGATAGAGCAGGAGTCCATTCAGAGGTTAAGCAGCTCCTTGGGGTCACAGATGGAGGGAGGGGTAGATGGATAGTGGGAAGGAGGGATTGGAGGGGTCAGGGAAGGGGGTTTTCTGTACCCCAAGCAAACAGGCCAGATAAGATCACAGTGGAGAAAAAGCAGCTGGAAGCCTTCCTGGCTTAACCCTTTACTCCGCCTTGCACACGTTCCTCTCTTTACCCCTCTTTCTCTCTCGCTCCCTCTTTTCCCTCCACATGCTTTCCCCCCTTTTTACCTTCCTCTATCCTTCTTTTAACCCCCTCTCTTGTCCTCTCTTCTGTTGTTTCACTTCCTTCCCTTGTATTACATCTTCCTCCCTCTCTCCTCTCTTTCTTGGACATCGTTGTACCTCTTTCTTTCTCCCTGCGCTCTCTTCTTCTCGCTCACTCCTCCTCATCCTCCTCTCCCTCTCTTCCCCTTCCTCCCCTGACCCCTCTCTCTCTTTAGGGACTCCTGTAAAGTTGGGCCAGACGTTCACGTGTAATGCAATGTCTTTTCTATGTTCTTGCTCTGCTCTTTGACCATATTCATTAATACACACCTCTCGAACAGTCACATCCCCTTTCATGTGTTCCCCCAAGACACGGCCCTGCTGCCGTCACAGTGGACCTAACCATTTCTAGAATGACCTCCTCCATATGTGTGTGCGGGAAGCGTGCGGTGTGCGTGGGTGTTCAACAAGATAATGGCACAGCAAAAATACCACTTGACACCTGTGCAAACCATCTGTCTATCTTGTTTTGAATGTTAAGTTTAAGTCGTTTTTTAATCACTGTTAATGACATTTTTGTAAAGTAAAAGGTGTTGGAGGTCCTTTATATCATTGTGGACATTTTGAACAGTTGATATGAGACTGACTAGGAGAATGTTTCAAACCCAGTCCGTCTGTGATGTCTTGGAATGATTGTCATGTATATTTAGTTGCCTGGCACGGCGTGAAGGTCATCACAAAGACAGCTGTTGTTGTCGGCCACATCTATTTTGGCCCCCTGTCCTAACGATATTTTAGGACAGTCCTCATGTCTGACAGGTCAACGCACGCTGTTTGAATATCACATTAACATGCCAGGGAGTTCTGATTCTAATAACAAGAAGGAATTAAATTGACTTTGACCTGGACCTGGACCGGTCACTGATACACATATGACCTGTTAGCATTAGACATATTTTTGCCAAGGAACACAGTTCCAAACTGGTGATGTTTGTTCAGCCTACCCTCCTCTCTGCTCTTTCCCCAATAACTTCCCCACCTCTTGACCTGTTAGTTAAAACAGACCCCCATAACCCTCTCTTCCACAACCGTCCACCCCAAACCACCCCACTTAGTGGTCCTAAATACCAGATGCCAGCAGCCCCTCTCCACCAGACCCCGCCCCACCAGACTCTGTACCCCCCAACCCAGACCCTTCCCCTAGGAACTGGGGTCTCCGTCAGCAGTCTGGCGCTCTGCTGTTCCCGGAGGGCTAAATGGCTGCGGGGGGGGGGGGGGGGGTGGAAGATGTAAGGGGGTTATGGAGGGTTGTGTTGTGTATTGGGAGGGTGGAGGTGCTCTTCTGGAGGTTGATGATCAGGTAATGGACACCCTGCAGCACTGCCAACTATCAATCCTCAGCTCTCTGACAAACCAGTGACAGAGAGGATTAACACAAACCTAAACTCACACCCCCAGACCAACTCATACCCCAGCCCATGCCTAAACCTAAACTTCCAATCCCTAAACTCCTACCCCAGCCCAAGTCCAGGCCCACCCTGAATCACATCTCTCCACAGGTCTCGGAGAGGACAGGAATGTATCCAGAGACTGTGGCCAGACTCTGCTGGGGTCCTGTTGCAGTTGGAGCTGTTTTTACTATCGTCTGCGAGTTTCTCTGTGGTTTCATCCAGAACACCAGGACAGATAGATGCAGATACAGGCAGGCTGCAGCCCCAGGACACACAGACATGGTTAGAGCAGGGTAAACAAACATGGCACAGTGAGGAGTCAGGGGTAAACACACACAGGCACACAGAGACGCACACACTCTCATGCTCGCGCACACACTCTCACGCATGCACACACAGACACATGCACGTACACACGCACGGTTGGGGAGTAAGTGATTACAGTTAAATATTGTAATCTGATTACTGATACTTTTGAAAAACCAGATGATTACCTCTTGGATTACTTTTCAGAGAGAGAGAGAGAGAGAGAGAGAGAGAGAGAGAGAGAGAGAGAATTTATGAATTAAAATCGGAACCAGACCGGGTATGGACTTATCCCTTCTTCCTTGGGGGCACAAAATAGAACTATTGTTGTCTGTCCTCTGTCGTACCTCTCTCCTTTCTCTCTTTCCCTCCGTCCCTCATTCTCGCTCTCACACCAGCCTCCTCTTTTCTTCTTGCTCTAAATGTTTATGCGTTATCAAATCAATATTGGTAGAAAAGTATGCATCCTCTGTATACGAACCCCCTCCCTCCCTCTCTCTCTCTGATGGTCCGGGCTGGGTACTGTGGGTTCTGTGGTGTGGGTACCCTGGTGTCACAGCTGTGCTGTGGTGTGGTTCTGTGGTGGCAGAGAGAAGACAACCAGGCAGTAGGGCTCTTAAAGCCTTCCCTACTAGGTTACCGCTCAGCTTACATACAGCCTACAGACCAAGGACCAGAAATCTTTCATTACACCCTCTGATTTCCTAATTCATACCCAAGTGGCGCCTATGTGTGCCGGGCCAGCACTGCCTATTACTGATGGGCATACACACACAAACGCAGAGACTTGCATGCACACACAGATACATGTACGCACACACACAGACAAACACACACACACACACACACTCACACACACACACACACACACACACACACACACACACACACACACACAGCTCTCCAGGACCCAACACATGTTAGCACCAACAGGACTTGCTGTATCTGCCTCTGTAGAAACGGAGAAGAATGACTAGAATGACCATACCCACTGATTCACCACTGTTCTATGTGTTCAATTTATATGCTGTCCTCAGTCTCTATGAATTCAGCTAATACTCAGAGTAGACTGAGAATATAATCTAGATTATATTTATATGGTTCTGTATTTGTTATTGTGACTTCAATATTTCCATTGCATCATGACATGTCTTTCTGTGGTGTACTGTATACCTCTCCACACCTGTAGGCTGATCCTAGATCTGTTCTTGTCATTACTGAGATCATGTCTCTCCACAGAACTGTCCCCATTTCCTCCTTTTCCTGTCCTGCCCTGTTCTCTCACTCTCTCTATCCTACCTCTGTCTCACTATTTCTCTCTCTCCTCTCTCTCTCTCTCTCTCTCTCTCTCTCTCTCTCTCTCTCTCTCTCTCTCTCTCGCGCACACTCTCTCTCTCGCGCACTCTCTCTCTCTCTCTCTCTCTCTCTGAGTTACAGTGCTGGTGCACAGATGTTTAGGCCATCACGTTGGATATATCTCTGAGGGAAGGAGGGATGGGAGGAATAAAAGGAGAAATAATAATACTGTCGAACATGAACTGACCCTGTATGCTCTCTCTCTGTGTCACGCCCTGACCTTAGAGAGCCTTAGAGAGTCTATATTTGGTTTGATTAGGGTGTGGTTTGGGTGGGCATTCTATGTTCTTTTTTTCTATGTTTTGGTATTTCTCTGTTTTGGCCGGGTATGGTTCTCAATCAGGGACAGCTGCCTATCGTTGTCTCTGATTGGGAATCATACTTAGGCAGCCTTTTCCCTGTTGTCATTGTGGGAAGTTGTCTTTGTTTGGGGCACTATAGCCCTTGTAAGCTTCACGGTCATTTTTGTTATTTCTTGTTTTGTTGGCGCCATTTTTACAAATAAAAGAAAATGTACGCTCACCACACTGCACCTGGGTCTCATTCCTACGACGGCAGAACTTCCCACCAACGAAGGACCAAGCAGCGTGGCCAGGAGGAGCATGGTTCCTGGGCCTGGGAGAAGAGAGAGTGGAGGACATCTTGGACATGGGTGCAGGATATGGCAGGGGACAAGACCCTGTCATGGAAACAGGCGGAAGTAGCAAGGGAGGATCGACAACCATACCAGGAGTCATGGCAACGAAGCAGGCACGAGAGGCAGCCCCCAAAAAATGTTTGGGGGGAGGCACATGGGGAGATTGGTTATAGACCTGAGCCAACTCCCTGTGCTTACCTTGGGGAGAAGCGTGGTACTGGTCAGCCCAGTGCGCTACATCCCAGCTCCCCGCATCTGCCAGGCTAGGGTGAGCATCCAGCCAGGGCGGATGGTGCCGGCTCAGCGCGCCTCGTCTCCAGTGCGTCTTTTCGGCCCAGGATATCCTGTGCTGGCTCTGCGCACTGTGTCTTCGGTGCGGCTTCCAGTGATGATCCATGGCAAGAAGCCTCCAGTGATGATCCATGGCACGAAGCCTCCAGTCCAGAGCCTCCAGCGACGGCCTCCAGTCCGGAGCCTCCAGTGATGGCCTCCATTCCGAAGTCTCCAGCAACGGCCTCCATTCCGGGGCCCGCAGCGAGGGTCCCCAGTCCGGGGCCCGCATCGAGGGTCCCCAGTCCGGGGCCCGCATCGAGGGTCCCCAGTCCGGGGCCCGCAACGAGTGTCCCAAGTCCGGGGCCCGCAACGAGGGTTCCCAGTCCGGGGCCCGCAACGAAGGTCCCCAGTCCGGGGCCCGCAACGAAGGTCCCCAGTCCAGGGCCCGCAACGAAGGTCCTCAGTCCGGGGCCCGCAAAGAGGGTCCCCAGTCCGAGCTCCGCAGCGAGGGTCCCCAGTCCGGGGCCAGCAGCGAGGGTCCCCAGTCCAGGGCCAGCAGCGAGGTTCCCCAGTCCGGGGCCCGCAACGAAGGTCCCCAGTCCGGGGCCCGCAGACAGGGTCCCCAGTCCGGGGCCCGCAGAGAGGTATCATTCCGGGGCCACACCTTGGTCTCACTCCGACGATGGTCGTGACACTCTGTCACTCTCTTCTTCTCTGTTCAATTCAATTTCAGTTCAAGGGT
Source organism: Oncorhynchus mykiss (assembly GCF_057628025.1). Classification (NCBI taxonomy): domain Eukaryota; kingdom Metazoa; phylum Chordata; class Actinopteri; order Salmoniformes; family Salmonidae; genus Oncorhynchus; species Oncorhynchus mykiss. The sequence continues at coordinate 5,485,813 of NC_143035.1, read as the reverse complement.
TTTATTGGTATGGGAAACATATGTGAAACAAAAGTGAAATAAACAATCAAAAATTAACAGTAAACATTACACTACAAAAGTTCCAAAGGATAGAGAAATGTCAAATGTTATATTATGGCTATATACAGTGTTGTAATGAATTGCAAATAGTTAATGTACAAAAGGGAAAATAAATAAACAAACAGCGCATTCAGAAAGTATTCAGACCCCTTTACATTTTCCACATTCTGTTACGTCACAGCCTCATTCTTAAATGGATAAAATAATTTTTTCCTCTCATCAATCTACACACAATAGCCCATAATGACAAAGCAAACACAGGTTTTTAGAAATGTTTGCACATGTGTAGAAATACCTGATTTACATAAGTATTCAGACCCTTTGCTATGAGACTCGAGATTCAGCTCAGATGTATCCTGTTTCCATTGATCATCCTTGAGATGTTTCTACAACATTATTGGAGTCCACCTGTAGTAAATACAATTGATTGGAGATGATTTGGAAAGGGCACACACCTGTCTATAAAAGGTCCCACAGTTGACAGTGCATGTCAGAGCAAAAACCAAGCCATGAGGTCAAAGGAATTGTCCGTAGAGCTCCGAGACAGGATTGTGTCGAGGCACAGATCTGGGGAAGGGTACCAAAAAATGTCTGCACCATTGAAGGTTCCCAAGAACACAGTGGCCTCCATCATTCTTAAATGGAAGAAGTTTGGAACCACCAAGACGCTTCCTATAGCTGGCAGCCTGGCCAAACTGAGCAATCTGGGGGAAAGGGCCTTGTTCAGGGAGGTGATCAAGAACCCAATGGTAACTCTGACAGAGCTCCAGAGTTCCTCTGTGGAGATGGGAGAACCTTTCAGCAGGACAACCATCTCTGCAGCACTTCACCAATCAGGCCTTTATGGTAGAGTGGCCAGACAGAAGCCACTCCTCAGTAAAAAGGCTCATGACATCCCACTTGGAGAAAACCTGGCACTCTCCCTACAGTGAAGCATGGTGGTGGCAGCATCGTTCTGTGGGGATGTTTTTCAGCGGCAGGTACTGGGAGACTAGTCAAGATCGAAGGAAAGATGAACGGAGCAAAGTACAGAGAGATCCTTGATGAAAACCTGCTCAGGACCTCAGACTGGGGCGAAGGTTTAACTTCCAACAGGACAACGAACCTAAGCACATGACCAAGACAACACAGGAGTGGCTTCGGGACAAGTCTCTGAATGTCCTTGAGTGGCCCAGCCAGAGCCAGAATACTTATGTAATTGTGATATGTCTGTTTCTTATTCTTTATAAATTTGCTAAAATCTTGATTTTGCTTTGTCATGATAGGGTATTGTGTTTAGATTGTTGAGAGGAAGAAAACAATTTGATAAATTTTAGAATAAGGACGCGAAGTAACAAAATGTGGAAAAAGTCAAGGGGTGTGAATACTTTCTGTGAGCTATGTAAATACAGTATGGCTTATATTTGGAAGGATGTTTGTTCTTCACTGGTTGCCCTTTTTTGTGGCAACAGGTCACACATCTTGATGCTGTGAGTGCGCACTGTGGTACTTCACCCAATATATATGGGAGTTTCTCAAAATTGGATTTGTTTTCGAGTTCTTTGTGGGTCTGTGTAATCTGAGGGAAATATGTATCTCTAATATGCTCATACATTTGGCAGGAGGTTAGGAAGTGGAGCTCAGTCTCCACCTCATTTTGTGGGAAGTGTGCACGTACTGTAGCTTGTTGAGGACAAAAGTATCAGATCATCAGCAAACAGTAGACAACTGACATCAGATTCTAGTAGGTTGAGGCCAGGTGCTGCAAACTGTTTCTAGTGCCCTCGCCAATTCATTGATATAAATGTTGAAGACGGTGGGGCTCAACCTGCCTCCCCGTCTCACCCCACGGCCCTGTGGAAAGAAATGTGTGTGTTTTTTGCCACATTTAACCCCACACTTGTTGTTTGTGTACATGGATTTCATAATGTAGTTTTATAATGTTGGATGTCTCTCTCTCGCTCTCTCTCTCTCTCTCTCTTTCTCTCCAGCTCTCTCTCAAGCACACTCTCTCTCATTCTCTCTCTCCATCCTCCGGCCTGCAACCTTATCCATGACCTTAGCCTATATGCGCCATCTCTTTATCCCCTCATCTTTCTCACCATCCCTCCATCCATTCAGAACATGATCTTCTCTACTCAGTTACCCACACACTCACCCTTCCCCATCTGTGTGACCGTCTTTTTCCTCCTGCACCCCGTCATCCTCCCGTTCCTCCTGCTCTCCATCCGTATGTGTGGGGTATCTTGTGTATTTCTCCTAATCCCAGTACACAGTCCCTCTCTACTCCATATAGCCCGGTGGGCCACCAGAGACACACACGTTAGCCTGTTAGCACGCTAAATAGAACTCTGTGAATTCCTCTGATTGTTTTTAATGAAGCCACTTGCTGTTGGGGATCAGGCCAGGGTTTATATATAGCCTTTAGTTAAGTCTAGGCTCAGACTCCAGTTCCTTGTCAGGTGTCTATTGTAAGACTCACGGCACAAGTGTGAGCCTGTTCCAGACAGGAGGATGTGTGTGTGTGTGTGTGTGTGTGTGTGTGTGTGTGTGTGTGTGTGTGTGTGTGTGTGTGTGTGTGTGTGTGTTGGCTATACATTGTGTGTGTGTGTGTGTGTGTATGTGTGTGTGTGTTGGCTATACATTGTGTGTGTGTGTGTGTGTGTGTGCACATTGCATGCTTGTGTCCAAGCGCGAAGGGCTTGACATGTAAGCCTAGCCTGCTATTGATTAGGTCCGGAGATGGAGAGGGAGATTGTCACCTCTGTGAGTAGACAGATAGAGGCATGAGGAGATAGACAGATGGAGGTGTGATTGAATGGATTCTTCTGGTCCAAATGAAGCAGCAGAGTGATGAGCCTGATCCTGAGCGAGAGGTCAAGACATCTGACAGGATCCTGTGGTTTGCTGGCCATGTGGCGACTGTAGGAACAGGTGAGGACGGGAGAGAGAGGGAAGAGTACAGTTTTAATTTATTAGGTGGGTGCTTACATATGTTCTATTTCACATTATACACGTGTGTGAATTGGAAATGTGTTTTTTTTTGCATATCCAACTCCCCCTGAGACGTCCTCGGAGAGTAGGGTCACGGCCAGGGATCCACCATTATTGACGGTGACCCTGGAGCATTTAGGGTTAAGTGCCTTGCTCAAGGGCACATCGACAGATTTTTCAGTTGTCTCAGGGATATGAACCATTGACCTTTTGGCTACTGGCCGAATGCTCTTAAAACCGCTAGGCTACATGCCACGGTTACCCTCCCACTGTGGGGTTAGTGCTGGGTGGCAGGTCACGCGTCAACACCTCATCCCACCTGCTCCTTGTGTGTGTTTAACTTGTGTGTGTGCGTGAGTTGTTTTTCTGTGTTTGTGCTGGTCTGTGCTATCTATCTAATTCAACCGCTTGTCCTCTTAACTTCCATATCATCGGGTAATTTCTCGTGAAAGCAAATACTCCCCCCACCTACCTCGATCGCCACGTCGCCAACAGATCACTCAGCGAGTCTAATTTGCTGCGTGTTTTCTCAGCCCCACATTAGGCGTTTAAACGCATGTTAAAGAGAGGTTCTCCTGCCAAAGTGAAATCGGTGAGATGCAAGGCAAACAGAATGGTAATAACCTGACTGTGAGTTCTGGCATTGGCCCTGTCCATAGACATAGTATCTATTAGATTATATTTCTAGGGCCCTTTCCGTAGACTGATAGAAGCCTTTAGGCAAGGATGGAGGCCTAGGCTTTTCAGACACATGATCATTTCTTACAAGTTATGTCTAAGACATGCATGTCCTTATAGAGGTGAATGAGATGACTGGCTACAGACTTGTACTCTAACCCCTGCATTACCAGTTTACATGCATGTCTTTCTGTACGATTCCCTCGGGCTGTTTTTCAATGCTTAGCACGCCAGCCTTCATTTCTGTTGTAAAAGTCCGAGACGGATACCCAGACCTCACTCATACACACGCGACACAGGGATGTGTGGTATTTACATCATCCAGGTGAGGATGGGATCTGGAATGAGCATGACTGTGAGGATTCTCACAACGTCATTTAATTAAAGGCAAGTAACCTTTATTCTTGGGGTTTAACACTGCACTGGTTCTAGTTTTCATTAACATTCTCAGTCCGTTCCGTCTATTTTTGTCCACTTTCGATGTTGAATTAAGAAATAATTCTGCAAATCGGTTTAAGATGACTAGGGACAGTCACTAAGATGAAGGTGAAATAAAGGAAGGTCCTTTTCACGTCTTTCGTATGTTCTCCTATTGGCACATTACTACTGCCATTCATATCTGTACTTCCTAACATGTCATCAAGCTCTCTAGGCATCTGTAGGGTAGATAAAGGCAATCTGGAGCTATGGCCCACGTTGACAAGGTGCCGTGATCATGCTCTCCAAGAATGACCTCTGTCATTGAAGCTGTGCTTTACATATCATACTGAAGAGATACGGTAAACAGAAGGGTTGATGATAAGTACAGTTTGCAAGAAAAGAAAAAGAGGTGTGGAATTTGACAATTACCTGTGGAACCGAATGTTCCTTAGAACACTTGAGGACTCCCTGTGGAACTCTGAATGTTCCATAGAATTACATATGAAGTAATGAATGCTCTTTTAGAAGTGTCAGAAGGTCACGTGGAACACTGAATGTTCTAATGGGTCAGTATGGGCAGGGTGGAATGAGTTGGCCGGTTGTCTCTGTGATGTGATGCAGAATGTCTGGTGTCATATTCAGTGTGTGTGTGTGTGTATGTGTGTGTGTGCGTGCGTGCATGTGTAGTTAGCATTCTCTACGGGCCTCTGCCCCCTTGGTGTGTAACGTTAGCCAGTCCGCTGCCACAATGGCATGCACCAGTTGGGCATTATTGTGGAGCAGGCCCCTCCACCCCCTCACCCCTTCACTCAGAGGATGTCTGAGGGAGGAGAGGGGAAGGACAGTGTCACCTTGTGGAACTAGAACCTGTGAGACAGACAGACAGACTGTCAGAGGACTGGGGCTCAGCCAAGATTCTTAGAACAAAGGGAGGACAGTACAGTTCACCCATAGTACTACTCACTCACACATACAAGCACACACACCACACAATGCCGCGCCACCATCATTTCTGTCATCTAAGTAGTTTTACTTGCCATATTACACCAACATTATAAAGCTTTATTACCTTACTGCCAGCCCAATGTCACGTTGTCATTGTTGTTTGTCTGTGTGTGGCTGTTGTATACTGTACTGCTGACTGCACAGTTGATAATGAACTTCAGCCTCCCTACGGTGGCCATAATTGACCAGTTAAACGGTAGAACACAAGCCAACGCTGTGTGTGGCCATGCATGGCTAGGCATGTTCTCACTCTCCCACAGGCTGCGTCCCAAATGGCACCCTATCCACTATATATTGCACTACTTTTGACCAGACCCTTAACGCACCCTGACCAAAAGTAGTGCACTGTAAAAGTAATAGGTTGCACTTTGGGACCGAGGCAAACTGTTCCATGCTCTAAATGCTCTCTCTATCCCCTCAGGGAGGCTTGCCTTGCCACTATCCCCTCAAGGCTTTCTTTAAGAGGTTTCAGGCCTGGGTGTTCTAGAGTATTCTGTTACAATCACTTTCAGAAATGGAATATGAAATGTGGTAAGGAGGTGGAGAGAGTCAGTCAATTGGGATAAATAGAGAGGAAGACAGAAGCCAGACAGAGGTGTGTGTGTGGGGGGGGGGGGGGGGGTGTCCTAGAACAAGCACTAGACACTTTTTCCTTGCTCCTACTCCTTCAGTGTCTGGAAGATCTGAAGGCATCAGATAGATGACAATACGGATGTAGGATCTTAATTTCAGCCAGTTTGCCACAGCAGGAAAATAATCCTGCAGCAACAGGAAATCTGAATTATTATATGGATTATAATGAATGGACATGTTTTTTAGGGGTTAATACATTTTTCAAACTTTAGAAGCCTTTTTCTAAACCTTGAATACACGACAAGTTTGCATTTCCTGCTATGCCGGAAAATTCTCAGCAACAAAAGAGTGATCAAATGAAGATCCTCCATCTGTATATGGTGATTACTTCAGCTAGCCCTTCCAAAAGGTTAGACTTCCATCAAATGCTGTTTCATCACCTCTGCAAACACAAAACGGGTTGCGGCTATGGCTTGTCTTTTGACTGATCCAAAGTCACAAATAAGGACAAAGGGAGGCAGAACAATCCATCTGTCAGCAAACATCTGTCGCTCATACTGTATTTATAAATATTTGGCTCTGATGTGATGCCCTTGTGTTTACATCATACATCATGACAGTGAGCTCAGCTATCCTGTCAGTGTTAAGACAGAGAAAATGGAAAATCATCGCATTATCAGCAAATGTGGTCTCTACTCTCCTTTCAAAGGCACAAGCATTGTCAAGTCCATTATAAATGTTGAAATTCCATTGGAAAGACAAAACAATTGCACAGACTACATCACTGCAGAGTTGAGCAGAAAAGACTTCCCTTGTTGCCAAAAAAATCCCAATCACTGTTGTTTTGAAACGGGTCTGTATAGATGTCAGTTGTGGTCAGGCAGTTAGGAGAGTGAGGGCATGTAGGTTTTCCTGATTGTGTGTTCTGCTGATGTTTTCATGTAAACATAGCTGAACATCTGGATGTGTGTGTGTGTGTGTGTGTGTGTGTGTGTGTGTAGGTTCATGTCAAATCACATTTTATTTGTCACACATACCAAATACAACTCGAGTGGACTTTACCGTGAAATACTTGCCTACGAGCTCTTCCCAACAATGCAGAGTTACATTTTAAAAATAAAATAGAAGAGCAAGAGGAATGAAATAAACTACACAACAGTGGAGTTGTATACAGGGAATACCACTACCAGATCAATGTGCAGAGATACGAGGTATGAGGTAGATATGTACATGAAGGCAAGTGACTTGGCATCCGGATAGATAATAAGAGTAAAATAAAGACCAGAGTAGCAGCAGCAAATGTTGAGTGTAAATGTGTGTGTGTGAGAGTGTGCATGTGTGTGTAATGTGAAGTTATGTGTGTTTGTGTTGTGTCGGTCTGTGTGTGTGTGTGTTGTGTGTGTGTGTGTGTGTGTGTGTGCATGTGTGTGTAATGTGAAGTTATGTGTGTTTGTGTTGTGTCGGTCTGTGTGTGTGTGTGTTGTGTGTGTGTGTGCATATGTAGTGTCTGTGAATGTGTGTGTGTTTTGTTTTGGAGTGTCAATATAGTGTGTATGAGTGAGAGTATATATGGTTTGTGTATATAGTCTAGTGAGACTGTGTAGCAGGGCCGGTGTTATGGGCAGGCCTTAGGAAGCTTGGCCCGCCCTACCGTACCTCCTTGCCCGTCCTAATAAATATTGAAATATTGATCAATTATTTGACTTCAGACGGGGGTCGACAGAAAGACGCATCAATCTCGGTTAAAGCATCCGAGTGAGCGAAACAGTGCCCCTCTGTCTCAGTAGAAGTGGACCATGTACAGTTGAAGTCAGAAGTTTACATACACCTTAGCCAAATACATTTAATGCAGTTTTTCCACAATTCATGACATCTAATCCTAGTAAAAATTCCCTGTCTTAGGTCAGTTAGGATCCCCTCTTTATTTTAAGAATGTGAAGTGCAGAATAATAGTAGAGAGACTGATTTATTTCAGCTTTTATTTCTTTCATCACATTCCCAGTAAGTCAGAAGTTTACATACACTCAATTAGTATTTGGTAGCATTGCCTTTAATTTGTTTAACTTGGGTCAAACGTTTCGGGTAGCCTTCCACAAGCTTCCCACAATAAGTTGGGTGAATTTTGGCCCATTCCTCCGGACATAGCTGGTGTAACTGTGTCAGGTTTGTACAGTAGGCCTCCTTGCTCGCACACACTTTTTCAGTTCTGCCCACAGATGTTCTATAGGACTGAGGCCAGGGCTTTTTGATGGCCACTCCAATACCTTGACTTTGTTGTCCTTAAGCCAGTTTGCCACAACTTTGGAAGTTTGTTTCCATTTGGAAGACCCATTTGCAACCAAGCTTTAACTTCCTGACTGATGTCTTGAGATATTGCTTCAAAATATCCACAGAATTTTCTCCTACCTCATGATGCCATCTATTTGTATATATCTTGAAACAATCCACAGCAATTTTTTTAAATAAGCTAATGATCCTCTGTTGCTGTCATGCTCCCTGGTGACGTATTTTGAATGGTTTTATTTAGACAGGAGTATTTATATAATTTTGACTAAACATCAATTTACTTTAGGTCAATGCAGCATCCTTTCGACTAAACATCAATTTACTTTAGGGCAATCCAGCATCCTTTCGACTAAACATCAATTTACTTTAGGGCAATCCAGCATCCTTTCGACTAAACATCAATTTACTTTAGGTCAATCCAGCATCCTTTCGACTAAACATCAATTTACTTTAGGGCAACCCAGCATCCTTTCGACTAAACATCAATTTACTTTAGGGCAATCCAGCATCCTTTCGACTAAACATCAATTTACTTTAGGTCAATCCAGCATCCTTTCGACTAAACATCAATTTACTTTAGGGCAATCCAGCATCCTTTCGACTAAACATCAATTTACTTTCGGGCAATCTAGCATCCTTTCGACTAAACATCAATTTACTTTAGGGCAACCCAGCATCCTTTCGACTAAACATCAATTTACTTTAGGGCAATCCAGCATCCTTTCGACTAAACATCAATTTACTTTAGGTCAATCCAGCATCCTTTCGACTAAACATCAATTTACTTTAGGGCAATCCAGCATCCTTTCGACTAAACATCAATTTACTTTAGGGCAATCCAGCATCCTTTCGACTAAACATCAATTTACTTTAGGGCAATCCAGCATCCTTTCGACTAAACATCAATTTACTTTAGGGCAACCCAGCATCCTAACAGTACACTGTGCACCCGCCAACTTTCCTTTCCAATTCGAGAAAAGAGGCTGAAACCAAAAAAGCTTAGGTCTGCATATTATTCCCATAGAAACTAATTGGGCTTACACTGGACAGATTTTGGCAAAGAGTGAGCCCTCTCGCTTCACTTCTTCCTCTCTGCTGAAACTATATCACAGGAGAAAGCATCTGAGTGAGCGAAACAGTACCCCTCAACTTTTTTGAAAGGTCCCTAAAATACCTCTCTTCAGGCACTCACTCTGGGCACATTAACCCCGTGTGGTCTGCAGACTGGAGTGTCACAGAACTATTCTGTAATGATGTATCTGTAGTGCTGTAGTGTGTGGCGTGCAGTCTCTGTGATGCCTATCTGACTGATTAGTGTATCATTAGTTCCACTGCTTCCAGCTCCAACAGAGCCTGAAAACTCATGTTTGTCTAATCTCCCACACAAACCCACAGTCACACTTTTTCTCTTTATCACCAGCTGCAGCCAAGCCTGAAGAGCATGTTTGTCTATTCCCCCTTATATACACAGACACACAAACTTTTATGTGTGCAGTAATATCCATGTGTGTGTGTGTGTGTGTGTGTGTGTGTGTGTGTGTGTGTGTGTGTGTGTGTGTGTGTGTGTGTGTGTGTGTGTGTGTGTGTGTGTGTTTGTCTTGTGTTTGGCACATGTTAGTCATTTTGACTCCTGAAATGCTCATTTGGTCATTCTGTAAATAGACTTGTTTGAACAAACAGCCTTTACATTTCTTTGAATTAATTAATAATGTGAGCATACACTTAGTGTCCTTGCGGTTGCCAGATTGGCCTTGTGTACTGTCTGTGCGGTTGCCAGATGTTTGTGTGTAAACACTACACCGCAGGTGCGACTCAAAGGGGATCTCCTCCACTCATAGAGGATATGTACTTCACTCTGTTTTAATAGCTGATTTACAGATACACAAATGGGATTTGAAACGTTGTTTGGCACGGGTGATCTTCTCACGCCTCAGGCCAGAGTGTAACGAATGTCATCAACGTTTACATTCTAGTAAATGTGCTGATTTCTTCCCATGTGTTGGATTTCTATAGCATTGATCTAGCAAATGAAATTGCTGTCTATAATGAATTGCGTTGATGCGGTGTCTTTTACTGGCTCTCAATAAGCAGTATGTGGTCTACACTCTCTTTTCAGGGTCTCTTTTCAAGGTTCGTCTACCATTTATTTAACACATATTCACAATGCTAGCAGATATCACTGCCTCATTGCCTGCATCCGTAATGGGTCAGCGGTCAAACGACCTCCTCTCATCACTGTAAAACGCTCCCTGAAACACTTCAGCGAGCAGGCCTTTCTAATCGACCTGGCCGGGGTATCCTGGAAGGATATTGACCTCATCCCGTCAGTAGAGGATGCCTGGATATTTTTTAAAAATGCCTTCCTAACCATCTTAAATAAACATGCCCCATTCAAGAAATTTAGAACCAGGAACAGATATAGCCCTTGGTTCTCCCCAGACCTGACTGCCCTTAACCAACACAAAAACATCCTATGGCGTTCTGCATTAGCATCGAACAGCCCCCGTGATATGCAGCTGTTCAGGGAAGCTAGAAACCATTATACACAGGCAGTTAGAAAAGCCAAGGCTAGCTTTTTCAAGCAGAAATTTGCTTCTTGCAACACTAACTCAAAAAAGTTCTGGGACACTGTAAAGTCCATGGAGAATAAGAACACCTCCTCCCAGCTGCCCACTGCACTGAAGATAGGAAACACTGTCACCACTGATAAATCCACCATAATTGAAAATTTCAATAAGCATTTTTCTACTGCTGGCCATGCTTTCCACCTGGCTACTCCTACCCCTGTCAACAGCACTGCACCCCCAACAGCAACTCGCCCAAGCCTTCCCCATTTCTCCTTCTCCCAAATCCATTCAGCTGATGTTCTGAAAGAGCTGCAAAATCTGGACCCCTACAAATCAGCCGGGCTAGACAATCTGGACCCTTTCTTTCTAAAATTATCTGCCGAAATTGTTGCCACCCCTATTACTAGCCTGTTCAACCTCTCTTTCGTGTCGTCTGAGATTCCCAAAGATTGGAAAGCAGCTGCGGTCATCCCCCTCTTCAAAGGGGGGGACACTCTTGACCCAAACTGCTACAGACCTATATCTATCCTACCATGCTTTTCTAAGGTCTTCGAAAGCCAAGTCAACAAACAGATTACCGACCATTTTGAATCTCACCATACCTTCTCTGCTATGCAATCTGGTTTCAGAGCTGGTCATGGGTGCACCTCAGCCACGCTCAAGGTCCTAAACGATATCTTAACCGCCATCGATAAGAAACATTACTGTGCAGCCGTATTCATTGATCTGGCCAAGGCTTTCGACTCTGTCAATCACCACATCCTCATCGGCAGACTCAACAGCCTTGGTTTCTCAAATGATTGCCTCGCCTGGTTCACCAACTACTTCTCTGATAGAGTTCAGTGTGTCAAATCGGAGGGTCTGTTGTCCGGACCTCTGGCAGTCTCTATGGGGGTGCCACAGGGTTCAATTCTTGGACCGACTCTCTTCTCTGTATACATCAATGAGGTCGCTCTTGCTGCTGGTGAGTCTCTGATCCACCTCTACGCAGACGACACCATTCTGTATACTTCCGGCCCTTCTTTGGACACTGTGTTAACAACCCTCCAGGCAAGCTTCAATGCCATACAACTCTCCTTCCGTGGCCTCCAATTGCTCTTAAATACAAGTAAAACTAAATGCATGCTCTTCAACCGATCGCTACCTGCACCTACCCGCCTGTCCAACATCACTACTCTGGACGGCTCTGACTTAGAATACGTGGACAACTACAAATACTTAGGTGTCTGGTTAGACTGTAAACTCTCCTTCCAGACCCATATCAAACATCTCCAATCCAAAGTAAAATCTAGAATTGGCTTCCTATTTCGCAACAAAGCATCCTTCACTCATGCTGCCAAACATACCCTTGTAAAACTGACCATCCTACCAATCCTCGACTTTGGCGATGTAATTTACAAAATAGCCTCCAATACCCTACTCAACAAATTGGATGCAGTCTATCACAGTTTTGTCACCAAAGCCCCATATACTACCCACCATTGCGACCTGTACGCTCTCGTTGGCTGGCCCTCGCTTCATACTCGTCGCCAAACCCACTGGCTCCATGTCATCTACAAGACCCTGCTAGGTAAAGTCCCCCCTTATCTCAGCTCGCTGGTCACCATAGCATCTCCCACCTGTAGCACACGCTCCAGCAGGTATATCTCTCTAGTCACCCCCAAAACCAATTCTTTCTTTGGCCGCCTCTCTTTCCAGTTCTCTGCTGCCAATGACTGGAACGAACTACAAAAATCTCTGAAACTGGAAACACTTATCTCCCTCACTAGCTTTAAGCACCAACTGTCAGAGCAGCTCACAGATTACTGCACCTGTACATAGCCCACCTATAATTTAGCCCTATCAACTACCTCTTTCCCTACTGTATTTAATTTATTTATTTATTTTGCTCCTTTGCACCCCATTATTTTTATTTCTACTTTGCACATTCTTCCATTGCAAAACTACCATTCCAGTGTTTTACTTGCTATATTGTATTTACCTTGCCACCAAGGCCTTTTTTGCCTTTACCTCCCTTCTCACCTCATTTGCTCACATTGTATATAGACTTGTTTATACTTTATTATTGACTGTATGTTTGTTTTACTCCATGTGTAACTCTGTGTTGTTGTATCTGTCGAACTGCTTTGCTTTATCTTGGCCAGGTCGCAATTGTAAATGAGAACTTGTTCTCAACTTGCCTACCTGGTTAAATAAAGGTAAAATAAATAAATAAAATAAAATATGTTGGTCTCTAGATTCCCCTTTTGTACTCGGATAGTCTCCCCTCTGTCTGTCTGTTCAGTGGGAATGTCTAGTCACACTTTATTTGGATAGTCCTCCGTAGATTATCTATTGATATGCAACTGCTTGCTAAGGTTAGGGTTAGGGTTAGGTTTAGGATATGGGTTAAGGAAATGGTTAGAGTTAAGGATAGGGTAAGGGCTAAGTTAAGCCAATAAGAGTCTAATATTTAGCCCATACCAACGCACTGAATAAACAGATTCACTACATGGAACAACAGATAGTCCTCCCCCAAAAAAGAATCGAAAGGAAGTTTGTTCTGAAGTGTCTCTCCTTTATCGGAGAGATATATAGTAAGAAATGTATACTGTATACATATATATATATTTTTTTTTACATGTATTTAACCCTTTATTTTTGTCACTATACAGTCTCAATATATATACGTACTTCCATACATTTTTTCAACTGGTACCTGGGTACTTTCACACGATTTGTATGAGGCCTATGGGTGTCTCACCTTTCCACAGAGGGGTCATATTAGTGTGTATCCCAAATTGTTTGAACTCTACAGACATAAGTGTGCAGATCGGCTGTGCCGACTTCAGATGAGTCCCAGTGCAACATAAGCAGATGCGGTGAATTGAGAAAAAAGATATCTCTAGCTTAAACTGACAGATTGGTACCGAATGTCTTAGAAGGTAATACTAGGGTAGTAGGAGTGAGCTGTCTAAGGCATGCTGTCTGTCATATGCCCCTTTAGTTCTCTGTCTCTGTGCCCCTATCCTCCCCTTGGTCCCGCATGCCATCTTACCCCACCCTCCCCAGGTGCTCTGCTGTGCTCATGCCCTAAGCCTGTCTCTGCCCTCCCTCCTTACCTCTCGGTTCTCCATACTCCATGTCCTGCCTAGCCCCCCTGTGCCCTCTGCCTGTCTGTCTTCTCCACCCATACCATTGTCAGATGTTGGCGGATGTGTAAAGGGAGGGTAGGGTAGGGTCTGACCTCCCATCTGTTCCCCTCTCTGAAGGCATGCAGTCTGGTGTGTGGCCTATGATTGGCAACCCTCGTGGGGCCCAGGCATACCCATGTGAGTGATTGACATGGGCAGAGGACAGCAGCCTCTGGCCCCCCAGTCCTCCACACCACCTGGCCCCTTATACTGAGCCTGATGCTGGGGAGAGGAATGTCCCCTCTCCTACCCTCTGCCCTTCTTCTCTGCTCTAGGAGGCGTTGAGGGTTGGAGGTCCTCTGTGTGATGGCACACACATACACACACACACACACACACACACACACACACACACACACATGCACACACACACACACACACACACACACACAAACACACACACAAACAAACATGCACGCACACACACGTGGTGCCCTGTGGCCCTGCCCCCTGGGCCAGATGTGTGATCAGGTTATTGAGAAGATGATGAGAAATGGCAGCCATCTGTCCTCACAGCATAATATTCCTGTTTCCTCCCACCCCCAAGATGTGTGTGTGCGTGAGTGTTTGCGCACACGTTTGTTCATGTGAGTGTGTGTCCGTCCGTGTGTGGAGGGCAGGGGTTGGATTCCTGCAGAGCAATTTATAGGGCCTCCTTTATTAGATTAGGAAACACTAACTCTGGGTTGACTTTGAAGATCGGTGATGAATAGAAACATTCTGTGGTTCCTGTAGACTCAGATGATCAATTTAAAACTGCAACTCATCAATCAATATTCCTTTATCGACCATCTATCTATGTCTGCAAGCAAAAATGTCTGTCTATTGATCTAATGTACTAATGATCACAATAACCTGGTCCTCATCCAATTCCCTGCACTGGTTTGTATTATATAGGGTGTGCTTATGTGTGCACGAGCAAGCAGGTTGAGTCATACCTGGGATATAATGCTGGGCTAATATACCGGAGTGACGATACTGTACCAGGAATGGAAACTGCGCACAGTGGAGTGGACCCAGCACTAAGCCAGCTTTCTGCCCCCTAACTGATTCAGCCATACATATAACGGAAACAGTGACCCGTTCAGCACATAGCATAGTGTCCATGTCGGCTCCTGGCTATTGACCCAAGTGAAGTACCGCACGTATTGAACCTGTAAGTGGAATAGAGAAACAGATTAAAGAGCAGACAGACACACACGTTCATCCATTCAATATCAGCACTTCACATCTCTCTTCTCTACCTCTTCTCCTCTTTCCTCTTCTCTTTGAGGATACACACACTATTCCAGATGTCAGGGCTTTGTGGTAGACCAGGCGAGAGCGTGGGAGAGATGACCCACCTATGTTCCCCCACCCCCTTTACAGGGTATGGAAATATACTGACAGGGAAATGTATACGTTTCTAATCTAATTTACATAACAGTATTAGCCTGGATGTATGCCAGGTATTCAGTAGATTTTAGCTGCTTCATGCTGTAACATATTGGAGACTCTTCCCTCCGACCACTCCCTTCTCCTGCACTTAGCCACCCACAGTGTTCATAGAGACTCACACACACAGCTTTATCTTAGTGCATTTTCAGGACGTTTTCAAAAAACTACACCTAACTTAACCTAACCCTAACCCTAACCGTAATCCTAACCCTAACCTTAACCCCTAACCATAAACCTAAACCTAACCCTAACTCCAAGCACACACACAAACTCTCCACACATACACATCTTTGAAATAAAGATCATCTCAGATGATAAAACATGAGATCTATGCAAAATACTTCATGCTCTGTTTTCTGGTCAACAAATTCTCCACACGCTATACCTCGTACATGGACATTGGACATGGAATTTCACTTTCTGCTTTTTTAAAGAAATTAAACAAAATCATTAAAATAGTCTCCCTCACAGTTATCTACTATGCCCTCTAACTTGGACTTGGACTCATATATCACACACGTCCACCAGGCTCTTTCAGTGAATCCTCATCTTTCTCTCCTCTTCCACGTCTCACTCCATCTTCTTTTAGCCCATGCTTGGGAGGGTTGCCCGGGTTGGTGATAAGTGATGGGGTCCTGGGGTAAACCAGGGGGGGGGGGGGGGTCCGGGGGAGTCCGGGAGGGTAGAGTAGTCAGTGGTCCACGGGGACCAACCATGGGTATGCCCAATGGTGAAAGGTCATGTCAGAGGTCAGGTGTGTGGAAGATGAATCCTAGGTCAAGCTTTTAAACATGGCACGGCACAGATGGTGCTAGGTGGGGTAATTGGAGAAGAGGTAAGGGTCTGGTCTGGTCTAAACCTGAGCATGGGAACATAAATACTTAAATAGTTTTACTAAAACTCTTCAGAGAAAGGTTCTTCTTAAACCATAATAATCTGAGTGGGAAGCTGAGTGTTGCCACTGTAATTAAGGAGATTGTTTTTGGAACTCCTGTTAGAAGTGTTTGACATGCTGGCCATTCATTTCTCACAGTGTCAGGGAGGAAAAAGCTACCAGTGGATTGACAAATGTATACGTTTAGTGACTTGCATATTTAGAACGAAACTAACACTAACACAGTGATTAGATTGTATTTCATTTGGTATCATCTTTCTGTGCTATGGTGTATGCTTGCAGTAATGTGGAGCTGATTAAGCGTTGGGAAGGTGGCAGGTGTGACTAATTAGGCTGTTTGTTTGTGTGTGTTTGCGCGTGTGTGCTTTAGTGTGTGCTTTAGTGTGTGCGTATGTACATGTTTGTATAGGGGCACAGGGCTAACTGTGAGCACGGTTCCTGGCTAACCTCGGCATTACCGGTCAAAGGTTTTATTTTGACTATTTTCTACATTGTAGAATAAAGACATCAATCAGAACTATGAAATAACACATATAGAATCATGTACTGTAGTAACCAAAACGGTGTTAAACAAATCAAAACATTTGTTATATTCGAGATTCTTCAAATAGCCACCCTTTGCCTTGATGACAGCTTTGCACACTCCTGGCATTCTCTCAACCAACTTTATGAGGAAGTCACCTGGAATGCATTTACATTAACAGGTGTGCCTTCTTAAAAGTTAATTTGTGAAATTAGATAGCCCTATTTGGTAAAAGACCAATACTATATTATGGCAAGAACAGCTCAAAGAGAAACGACAGTCCATCATTACTGACATGAAGGTCAATTCATCTGGAAAATGTTCATAACTTTTAACATTTCTTCAAGTGCAGTCGCAAAAACCATCAAGCGCTGTGATGAACCTGGCTCTCAAGAGGACCTGCAGAGGATAAGTTAATTAGAGTTACCAGCCTCAGAAATTGCAGCCCAAACAAATGCTTCACAGAGTTCAAGTAACAGACACATCTCAACATCAACTGTTCAGACTGCGTGAATCAGGCCTTCATGGTCGAATTGCTGCAAAGAAACCACTACTCAAAGACACCAATATGAAGAAGAGAATTGCTTAGGCCAAGAAACATGAGCAATGGACATTAGACTGGTGAAAATTTGTCCTTTGGTCTGTGTCCAAATTGGAGATTTTTGGTTCCAACCCCTGTGTCGTTGTGAGACATGATGTGGGTGAACGGATGATCTCTGCATGTGTATTTCCCACACTAAAGCATGGAAGAGGAGGTGTTATGTTGTGGGGGTGCTTTGCTGGTGACACTGTCTGTGATTTATTTAGAATTCAAGGCACACTTAATCACATGGCTACCACAGCATTCTGCAGCGATACTCCATCCCATCTGGTTTGGGCTTAGTGGAACTATCATTTGTTTTTCAACATGGACACTGACCCAACACACCTCCAGGCTGTGTAAGTGCTATTTGACCAAGAAGGAGAGTGATGGGGCTCTGCATCAGATGACCTGGCCTCCACAATCCCTAACCACAACCAAATGTAGATGGCTTGGGATGAGTCGGACTGCAGAGTGAAGGAAAAGCAGCCAGCAAGTGCTCAGCATATGTGGGAACTTCTTCAAGACTGTTGCAAAAACATTCCAGGTAAAGCTGGTTGAGAGAATGCCAAGAGTGTGCAAAGCTATCATCAAGGCAAAGGGTGGCTATTTAAAGAATTGTTTAACACTGTTTTGGTTACCTCATGATTACATGTGTGTTATTTTATTGTTTTGATGTCTTCACTATTATTCTACAATGTAGAAAATAGTAAAAATAAAGAAAAACCCTTGAATGAGTAGGTGTTCTAAAACTTTTGACCGGTACTGTGTGTTAAGGTTCTGTGGCCCTTGTGGCCCCTGGGGGTCAAACCCTGAAATGAATGCCTGACCTCTCAGTGGGGCTTTGGTTAACAGCCTACTATTGGACTGCTGGTGTCAACCGGGATAATGAACACTGTAAAAACATTAGGAAAGCATTATATTATCAGGTAGATAACATCCAAGAATTAAACTCAGAAAGAAACCGGTAAGACGACATGGCTCCGTTTTGTGTTAGGTCATTGAAGTATTGGTCTGTGCCACTGTGTGTGTGTTTCTCTTCCTCTCTCTTGATACTGTCTTTTTGTGTTTTTGTGTTTATTTATTTTTCTCCCTCCCTCTCTGTATGTCTGTGCCCGTCTTTTCTGTGTTTGAGCGTGCCTCTCTCTCTGCGTGTGTCTTTGTGTGTGATAGTCCTAATTACTTCCTGTCCCAGTTCTTCTGTGTAATAATAATCAAATATTGCGTCCATACAAACATTTCCTGTTTGGCAGAAAGTGCTAAATGGCATGAAAGATAAGGCTGATTTGCATAAAAATGGTAGTGCGTGGAGGGACCGGAGAGGGTTATAGAGGGATAATTGTAGCCAGAGTCGGCAGAGAAAATGGAGTCCGGGACAGTTCCTGCTCTAGAGGATAGATGCTTTAGGCCTGCGACTGTTGTATAGATATCATGTTGGTTATCTAATCCTTGTAATTAATTTGATGTCATGGTTATCTCCCTGTTACAAGGACAGTTCACATGGACGGAGCACAACTAGTCACAAAGCATGTCGTCTCCAAATCGGCTGATTCATGACTCATGTCATGGACTTAAACATTTTATTCTTCACACATTTTCAGAGTGGTTTGTTTGGATAGTTAAAAGGGGGGAGTTCGTTACAGTAAGTAGAGGGAGACTTACACTCCCATGTGATTCTGTGTCTGTATCCTCAGACACTTTTAACTATTGAATTACTACAATACTTAATGATAACTTCCATATGAAACAAAAAGACAAATAAAAATGTCATAGAGATTTAAATAACATTTAGCAAAAAGAGGGACCAACTAGGGCTGTTACAGTGACCGTATTACCGCCACACCGGCGGTCACGAGTCATGACCACAGTCAAATTCCACGGGACAGTTAAGTCACTGTAACTAGGCTTCTCCAAGCTCTGATGCTGCTGATGGTCATTAGTAGCCTACTAAACTCGCCAACTGCCTGGTACTCGGCACTCTATTGTTCTTCTAATCACTCTGACATCAATGCAAATGTTTTTGAAAAAACAAATCAAACACTTCATGAGAGCCCACGAGCTCATGTTGCGCAACATTTCTATAGGCTATGCAAGTGTGTGAGAAAACAGAGTTTTGATGGCCTCTATTGAAAAGAGGAGAATCACATCAGCTTTCTATAGGCTATGCCTGCTATGTTTGTTTCTCAACTTTCCTAATATTAAGCATATTGCTTCACTTTACGACAGGAGTATAGCCTACCTGGCATGAACATGTACCACAGGAAACGTGTCCTCTGTTCGCTATTTAAGTGCATAGATGACATGTATTTTTTCCCCCCGTGCCCCTGTTCTGAGACAGGTGCATGATAATGGTCCATTGATTATTTAGTATAGGTAAAGACAACATTAAATTAAGAATAGTCTAATGGGTAACAATATGAACCTATTACTTGTGAATGATGTATTATCACTTGTGAATGATGCCCAGCGTGTGCAGTAAGGCAAATCATAGTCGCACACCCCATGGAGCCTAGGATTCTAATAAAAATCAAGCACATTAATACTCATTTTGTACTATGGGGATAGTAGATTGACATAGGCGAGTGCTTTTGCTGTTCGTTAGGCCTACTCATCTTGTTGGCTGACAAAAAGTAGGCTAAATGTGGACAGTTCTTTTAACATCTTCAATATGCGCCTCGTAATTCGATAAGAGGGACGCGCGCAGTGTGTCTGTCTTCACTTGTAGCCTACTTCTTAGCTGAGATGGCTGTGAAAGGAGCTGATCACGTGACAGTCATTGGCTAATAATAATTGAGAAATCAGAGAGAGCTATGTGAGTGAGAGGTGCTTCGGAGCATGGCAGCTGGAAGAAGGGAATTATAATTATTTTATTCAGCCCAAGGGCACAACAGCCACTTTGGCTGAAAAATGCATGGGTTTTTTTAGGGGGCATTACGGCTAGGAGATGCCGTCGGGAAATTCAAGTCATTATCAATTGCTTGTCAAATGAGAGACTGATGAAGTATGTGCAGCCTGTGCAAAAAAAACTAAGCAGAGCTCATGCCTTTCATGCAAATTTTTTCAAATCATCATTAGAGTCGCATCACGCAGCCTTAGAATGTATTACAAATCATAACGTATAACCCAACGTTTGTGTCACAACTAAAGTTGCGTAGATAACTCTAAATTAAGCATATTGGAGGACCTGTTTATTTGTTAACCGCTCAACACAGAATAACCACATGTGCGCACTTCCTTGGAAATTGTTTGGAAAAAATATCCTTTCTATTTTATTCATTTATGGTCAATTGTATTCTTCATACTACAAAATAATAAAAAGCGAATGCCGTGGAATTCTAAGCAAATCATGCCTGCTAAATGAACTATAGTAGCCCACAGCAATATGGCATAACCATATCAGGGCCTAAGATACTCAGAGTATGCTATTCTGTTCTTCTGAAGTAGACTACATTTTCTTCATATCAATTTTTTTTTTTAGACTTGTCTAAAATAAATAATGGATTTATTGTGATGGTGAAGGCTATATGAAATTGATTTACTAGACTTTTTCAAATGTAACTGTTCCAAAGGTCTGCATCAGTGGCTTGTAGGCGATGCGTGGGAAGCCAAGAGATGCTAAACGTGTTCACGTTAATTAATGGCA
>NC_143035.1:5457500-5462500 GCF_057628025.1 Oncorhynchus mykiss | reverse complement strand
CAGCTGTCATAACCATAGAAAAATACTGTATACTCAGCGTGTGTGTGAGTGTGTGTGATATTGAGATAAACAGTATACTGTACATGATAATCTTGCATGCCTTCAGTACAACAGCCCCCTCCAGAAATACACTGTACACTAGTTGCTCTCTAAAGCATGTTTTCCGGTTCCTCTGTGGCTGACTCCAGGTACATCTGGTTGGATAGCACACACAGCGCACAACTCTGGCTCTGGTAAAAGCTGTTACCTCAGTGATGTGAGCAGGCTGGGGTCCAATTGAAGTTCGAACCCAAATTCCGGAACTCCTTATTTGTCCCCATCCATAATGAAGCCATTGTGTCATATTCAGTGTGTTTGTGTGTGTGTGTGTGTGTGTGTGTGTGTGTGTGTGTGTGTGTGTGTGTGTGCATATGCTCCTCGACTATCTGTCTCCAGCCCCATAGCAGAATAGGATGTAAATGTATGAATCGTTTGCGTTAAAGTGCTGACAAGGCCTGCGAGATAATGTTTTTGTTTTAGATGGAGCGATACACACATCTCGACACCCGCTGCAGCTCTTTCTATGACTTTCACACATGTCCTACTATCCACTTCCATTTTATTAATATGATCCTGAATAACAGGCTTTAAACTGTGTCAGCTGGGGGGCTACTATGTTCTATCGGCCATGTTTGATATCTTTATTTATACAAGGCTGATAGGACTTTAATTTAAAAAATGACAAACCTGCGTCAGCAACAACACTCCATGGCAAAGCAGAACATTACAGACAAGACTCTCATTACATGAGGATGCTTGCTGATAGGATAGGAACTGATCTATCCGCTAGCTTTGGTCGAGAAATCAAGGGGTTATTGGAGGTATTATACTCACTGGTGTCCCACAGTGATGACCTCATCGTGGTCACCCAGAGGGGAGGCAATCCCAGTCCTCTCAGATGTGTGTTATGATCAATAGGGGGCTAAGCTGTGCTTTGAGGGACCATGCAGGTTGTCTATCTCTAGAGCCTTAGCCTTCCTGCCTATGGCTGACATATCTCCATATCCCTCCCAATCCTCTGCCCAGCATTTCCCCAAACATCTACACACACATACTTTGTGCAGGCATGCATGCGCATGCGCACACACACACACACACACACACACACACACACACACACACACACACACACACACACACACACACACACACACACACACACACACACACACACACATGCTGGCTGGCTGATTGGATCTGAATTCAGGCTTATTGTCCCACTGATGCTCATTTCCTGCCTCTCACACCTCACTGCACCATCCTCAAACACACACACACACACACACACACACACACACACACACACACACACACACACACACACACACACACACACACACACACACACACACACACACACACACACACACACACACACACACACCTCCCCTTACACATCCTGCTGCAAGGCAGGGCAGGGCATGGCCTGAGGATCAGGGGGAGGGGGATTACAGAGTCAGTATTAGAGGTTAGAGGTCATTGAGTCGGTGCCCCCCAATGTGTGTGTCAGTGGGGCATGAATCAGAGGTGCAGTGATGGGGGTGGAGGGATGGTGCAGCTGTGAGGTGTAGCCCTGTGAGGGTTAGTTGGTGATGAGGGCTCAATCAGAGCCATTACGACCAGGGTTAGAGGTCAAGGCTGATGCTGGGTTTTGATTAGGCTCCTGGGAGACTGTGGAAGCCTGTGGGAGCAGGATTAGGGGCAGGGACTCTTGGGAACAGTGGGAGGGAGACGGGACACAGTGGGAGAAAGCCTCAGGATACACTTGACTCTCTGATGTCGGTCAATACACTCAGCAGGCACGGACAGACACACACACGTGCATGCATACACACACACACACACACACACACACACACACACACACACACACACACACACACACACACACACACACACACACACACACACACACATACAACATGCCCGCCACACACAGACAATGGCCCGTGGTGTGTTATTACTGGGCAGGAACAGCCCACATGTCTCTTCCATGACACACATGGGACTGGTACTCTTTTTAGTGAAGACTTTGTTTGAGGATACATGAGGGATGCTCTCTTGTCAGGGAACGGCGCTTCAGTTTGACCACTCAGACAAATTGACAAACTTTATGAAAACCATTTGGCTTTTGGTGATTTAATTGTCTGTGATGTTTGAGTTTGGGATAGGAATGCTGTTTTGATAGGGAATTTCCTCTGCAGTATGTGATGATGCTGGTTGATGCCCTGCAAAGCATCTGGTGATGGAAATGTGTCTATGACTCAATGTGCTCATCAGAGTCTACAGACTTTCTCTCTGTGTGTGCGTGTGTGTGGCAAATCAAATGTTATTCGTCACATGCGCCAAATACAACAGGTGTAGACCTTACATTGAAATGCTTACTTATAAGCCCCTAACCCACAATGCAGTTAGAAAAAATTAAATCAGAATAAGAAATAAAAGTAGCAAGTAGATAAAGAGCAGCAGTAAAATAACAATAGCGAGACTATTTACAGGGGGTACCGGTACAGATTCAATGTGCGGAGGCACTGGTTAGTCGAGGTAGTTGAGGTAATATGTACATGTAGGTAGAATTATTAAAGTGACTGTGCATAGATAATAACAGAGAGTAGCAGAGGTGTAAAATGGGGGGGCAATGCAAATAGTCTGGGAAGCCATTTGATTAGATGTTCAGGAGTCTTATGGCTTGGGGGTAGAAGCTGTTAAGATGCCTCATGGACCTGGACTTGGCTCTCCGGTACCGCTTGCCGTGCGGTAGCAGAGAGAACAGTCTATGACTAGGGTGGCTGGAGTCTTTGCCAATTTTTAGGACCTTCCTCTGACAGCGCCTGGTATGGAGGTCCTGGATTGGCAGGAAGCTTGGCCCCAGTGATGTACTGTGCCGTACTGTAATCCTTGACCTTATTGAGGCCGAACAGTTGCCATATCAGGCAGTGATGCAACCAGTGCTCTCATTGGTGCAGCTGTAGAACCTTTTGAGGATCTGAGGACCCATGCCAAATCTTTTCAGTCTCCTGAAGGGGAATAGGGCACGACTGTCTTGGTGTGCTTGGACAAAGTTAGTTTGTTGGTGATGTGGACACAAAGGAACTTGAAGCTCACAACCTGCTCCACTGCAGCCCCGTCGATGAGAATGGGGGCGTGCTTGGTTCTCCTTTTCCTGTAGTCCACAATCATATCCTTTGTCTTGATCACATTGAGGTTGTTGTCCTGGCACCACACGGCCAGGTCTCTGACCTCCTCCCTATAGGCTGTCTCGTCGTTGTCGGTGATCAGGTCTACCACTGTTGTGTCGTCGGCAAACTTAATGATGGTGTTGGAGTCGTGCCTGCAGTCATGAATGAACAAGGAGTACAGGAGGGGACTGAGCATGCACTCCTGAGGGGCCCATGTGTTGAGGATCAGCGTGGCGGATGTGTTGTTACCTACCCTTACCACCCGTCAGAAAGTCCAGGAACCAGTTTCAGAGGGAGGTGTTTAGTCCCATGGTCCTTAGCTTATTGATGAGCTTTGAGGGCACTATGGTGTTGAACACTGAGCTGTAATTAATGAATAGCATTCTCACATAGGTGTTCCTTTTGTCCAGGTGAGAAGGGCAGTGGAGTGCAATAGAGAATCATCATCTGTGAATCTGTTAGGGCGGTATGCAGATTGGAGTGGGTCTAGGGTTTCTGGGCAATGGTGCTGATGTGAGCCATGACCAGTCCTTCAAAGCACTTCATGGCTACGACATGAGTGCTACGAGTTGGTAGTCATTTAGGCTGGTTACCTTAGTGTTTTTAGGAACAGGGACTATGGTGGGCTTGAAACATGTTGGTATTACAGACTTGGACAGGGAGCGGTTGAAAATGTCAGTGAAGACATTTCATGGCTACTGACACTTGCCAGTTGGTCAGCGCATGCTCACAGTACACTTCCTGGTAATCCATCTGGCCCTCCGGCCTTGTGAATGTTGGCCTGATTAAAGATCTAACTCATATCGGCTGCAGAGAGCGTGATCACACAGTCGTCTAGAACAGCTGGTGCTCTCCTGCATGTTTCAGTGTTATTTGCCTCGAAGTGAGCATAGAAGTAGTTTAGCTCGTCTGGTAGCCTTGTGTCACAGGACAGCCCTCGGCTGTGCCTCCCCTTGCAGTCTGTAATGATTTGCAAGCCTTGCCACTTCCGACGAGCCAATGTAGTACGATTCAATTTTAGTCCTGTATTGACAGTTTGCCTGTTTGGTTCGTCGGAGGGCATAGTGGGATTTCTTATAAGCTTCCGGGTTAGAGTCCCGCTCCTTGAAAGCGGCAACTCTAACCTTTAGCTCAGTGCGGATGTTGCCTGTAATCCATGGCTTCTAGTTGGGAGATGTACCTACGGTCCTTGTGGGGATGACATCATCAATGCACTTATTGATGAAACCAATGACTCATGTGGTGTACTCCTTAATGCCATAGGAAGAATCCCGGAACATATTCCAGTCTGTGATAGCAAAACAGTCCTGTAGCTTAGCATCTGCTTCATCTGACCACTTTTTTATTGACCGAGTCACTGGTGTTTCCTGCTTTCAGTTTTCCTTGTGAGCAGGAATCAGGAGGATAGTATTATGGTCAGATTTGCCAAATGGAGGGCGAGGCCCAATGGAGGACGAGGGAGAGCTTTGTACACGTCTTTGTGTGTGGAGTAAAGTTGGTCTAGAGTTTTTTTCCCTCTGGTTGCACATTTAACATGCTGATAGAAATGTGGTAAAAATAGATTTAAGTTTCCCTGCATTGAAGTCCCTGGCCACTAAGAGCACCACCTCTGGATGAGCATTTTCCTGTTTGCTTAAGGCGGAATACAGTGGTCTTTGTGCCAGCATCGGTCTGTGGTGGTATGTAGACAGCTGCGAAAAATACAGATGAAAACTCTCTAGGTTGATAGTGTGGTCTACAGCTTATCATGGGATACTCTACCTCAGGTGAGCAAAACCTCGA
>NC_143035.1:4205000-4215000 GCF_057628025.1 Oncorhynchus mykiss | reverse complement strand
ATGTACCCGTTCTCTAAACAGATGTCTAGATACTCATGAGTGAGTTCATTCTGGGAAATAATATTTAGAAGATAACTGACGCAAGTCCCCAAGAAAACAACAGGCCCACTGACGTCACATCAACCACACAATGTCTCTCTCTCTCTCTCTCTCTCTCTCTCTCTCTGTCGCTCTCTCTCTCTCTCTCTCTCTCTGTCGCTCGCTCTCTCTCTCCAGATTAGATGCACAGTCATAGCCACCTTATTTAGACACAAAACAGAGCAAACAATTCATGCTCTATAGCCGAACTGATGGCCAGAAAGGCTTTCTGAGGGGGCCTCTTTTGGCCCTAATGAAGCAAACTTGGGGGGGGGGGGTCGAGAGAGCCGAGCATGGGCGCAAATGAATGGATCATGGTCCTGCAATATTGAATTTAGTGGCTTTTAAATCCCAGGAGCATGTTCCCAAATTGAGTTTGCCTGTTTCAGATCCCTGCCTGTCAGAGCCTAATGCTGAATTTGCTGCTTTCACATTTTCATCACAGACAGGCTCTGGTTTGCATTTCCCCCGTTTTCTTTTTTTGGTTTTCTTCCCATGGCTCTAGTTTGAAAGCCCTGATTGTTTTTGGCCGGGGTGCACTACTCACTCCCTCGCTCCCCTGGGCTTTTTCCTCTTCCTTTCTCACCCCTACCCCTTCTTTCCCAACTTCATCATCACCGCATCCCCCCCCCCCCCCCCTCGCTCTCTGGGTTGGGGTGCCGTGCCATGCTGCCTAACCTAACCCTGGCAGCCAGGCAGCATCTGCCCCACACAGGCCCTCTGCCAGGCAGCAGATGTGGACAGTTGACCCAGGATGGTCCCCAGAGCCTGCCTTCTGTGCCGTACCTCTCCTCTGGCTCTCACCCCCCCCCCCCCCCCCCCCAAACCACTAATGAGTGCTGGCAGGGCACTTTTGCTCCCCTTCCACCACCCACCCTCTCTTCCCGTTCCATGGGTCCCCAAAGCCACTGTACACTTGCCCGGACAAAATTAAACTCCCCTTCTGGGCCAAAACACTTCTAGTCACACTAACATTGGATTATACCAGACCCTGATTAGGTCTGGGCTTCTCTGGATGTGTTGAGAATATGGGCCTCCGTTGGCCCCAACCACACCTCCCCAGAGCTGGAGGCATGTTCAACACCTGTCTACACTGCAGTCTGACTTCTCACATCACAGCAGCTCACTTCAATGCTGTTTAGGAGCAGCTCTCATTCAGTAGACAGGCTGTAAGAGATTACAGTAGAACTTGGGCTTGTAGTTTTACCTAGTCAGGTCATGGATTCAGGAAAAACTCCTAGTTCTGCTGATCATCTGTGCCACAGTGTTCCTATGTTCCCCATCTCACCATGCTCTCGCTCTGTGTGTGTGTGTGTGTGTGTGTGTCTCCACAACAGGATGCTGAGGAGTAACCAGATAGGCTGTGTGGACAACACCACTTTCACAGGCCTGAGCTCTGTACGTCTGCTGTCCCTCTACGACAACCGGATCTCCACCATCGCCCCGGGAGCCTTCACTACGCTGCACTCTCTCTCCACCATGTAAGCCTTCCCTCTCTCCATCTCTCTCTCCATCTCTCTCTCCATCCACCACCTGATTGTCTGTGTGATCACCACCCTCTCCATGTTAGTCTCATCTCCCTCCCTCCTTCTCTACCCACCTGTCTTCCACCTTATCCATACTCTGTTCCGCCTCCTCATTTTACATTGGTTTTTACATTGTATTCAGTTAGCAGACACTTTTATCCAGAGCAACTAGGGTTAAGTGCCTTGCTCAAGGGCACGCCGGCAGATATTTCGCCTAGTCGGCTCTGGATTCGAACCAGCGACCCTTCCCGTTTCTGGCCAAGTGCTCTTAACCGCTAGGCTACCTGCCGTCCTCCTCCTCTCCCGCCGCTCTTCCTACCACCTGACCGTCTGAGGGATCCTCTCTAGTACTGACAAATCCCAGTCTGGAAAGACAGACAACATCCAGTGTTTTATCTGCAATCACAGCTCTCTATGGGTTTAGAATAGTGCTTGCAGATGGTCTTAGTGATGCGTTTTGTCTCAGTCTCTCGACCCTTGCTATCAAGCTACACATAGTCTGCTATATGCGCCCCGCGCCCTCTGAAGCGTCAAAAATATATAGTTGTATCTTTCCAAAACTAGCAACAGCATGAGAATTGTCCTTCTTGGCTGCTCTACAAATATCGACTCTCATTGCAGTGGAACATGATTTGAAACGGTGCAATACTTTCGTCGATAGCGAGGAAGTTATGTCATGTCTGAGATGGGACTGTCAGATGTGATCGGTATTGACATGTGAAGAGACCTAATGCTGCTATTGAAAAGACATTGTGGGAGTCAGTGTTATGCCTCGTACCCATCGCCACCCAGGAGAGGATGTATTAATAACTGAACATTTATCAGATGAATAAAAGATTAGAGGCTAACATTCCGGACGTGCACCCACCAGCACCTCACATGCAACCCGTACACGGAGTCATGTTCATGTTTAGAATGCCAGAGGTTTCTCCCTCTCCTTCCTCCTGCTCTCGCTCTCTCCCTCTTCCTCTTCCTCCCTTTCTCACGCTGTCCCTCCCGCTCTCTCCCTCTTCCTCCCTTTCTCTCGCTGTCCTCCCTCCTGCTCTCTCCCTCCCTCTCTTTCCCTCTCTCTCTCTCCCTCTCTCTCTCCCTCCCTCTCTTTCCCTCTCTCTCTCTCTCTCCCTCCCTCTCTTTCCCTCTCTCACTCTCTCTTCCTCCCTCTCTTTCCCTCTCTCTCTCTCCCTACCTCTCTTCCTACCTCTCTTCCCCCTCTCTCTCTCTCCCTACCTCTCTTTCCACCTCTCTCTCTTTCCCTCTCTCTCTCTCCCTCCCTCTCTTTCCCTCTCTCTCTCCCTCCCTCTCTTTCCACTCTCTCTCTCCCTCCCTCTCTTTCCCTCTCTCTCTCCCTCCCTCTCTTTCCCCCTCTCTCTCCCTCCCTCTCTTTCTCTCTCTCTCTCCCTCCCCCTCCTCCTGACTCTCACGGAGAGGGAGGGAGAGGGAGAGTGAAAGCGCTGCTGTGGTCTGCCAGCTCTCTAATTACCCTGCGGCTGACACAGCCGGATCCGTTTCAGTGCGGCCCGCCTAAAAATACCGGCTGGGTTGTGAACCAGCACTGCATAAGCAGACCAGGCCAGGCCAGGCCAGGCAGCACTGTGTTTGCCCAGCTGTTATCCCAGTGTACAAGTGCAGCAGAGAAACAGTCAATCAGGCTGAGCCAGAGCGATCTCCTGATCTCTCTCGCTCTCTCTCTTCTTTTCTCCTCTCTCTCAGGCCTAAATTAGAGCCGGGAGGCAACAAGTGTTTCCACTCGGTGGGTGGGACCAGTTGGGTGAAGGCTACAGTAGGGACAAGATTACTTGTGTGTGGGGGGGGGGGGGGGGGGGGGGCTGCCATGATTATCGCAACACAAATAGCTTCTTCTTTAGTTATGTTTTGACTTGCCATTTTCTGTCTCATTAATAATATTAGCTTAAACTGTTCTGTACTTTTCTGTTACTTTTGTTATTGTGCTTTATAAAAGCATCTGCCTGCCTGGAGATACAGAGCAGTGGAAAATGTATTTTCTCATTATTTTCTCTTCTCATAGTAAATAATTACGACAATACTTTGTTTACCGGGGGATACACAAGTAATGATTCTATTCAAACTCTATGGCGAGGGGAAGAACAGAACGTATGGCGTTAAAGGGGTGCCTTTTAGACATGCAAACTTAAAACTAAAAAATAAGACAGAACGTATGGCGTTAAAGGGATGGCCTTTTTAGACATGCAAACTTAAAACTAAAAAATAAGACAGAACGTATGGCGTTAAAGGGATGGCCTTTTTAGACATGCAAACTTAAAACTAAAAAATAAGACAGAACGTATGGCGTTAAAGGGGTGCCTTTTTAGACATGCAAACTTAACTAAAAAATAAGACAGAACGTATGGCGTTAAAGGGGTGCCTTTTTAGACATGCAAACTTAACTAAAAAATAAGACAGAACGTATGGCGTTAAAGGGGTGCCCCTTTAGACATGCAAACTTAACTAAAAAATAAATACTTTCAAATATCAACATTGCATGGTAGATTTGTTTCGCCTACAGAAAACCATATTTCCCCATCTCAGGCATTACAGTCTATTTGAACTAAAATCATTTTATCTGCACTCGTACCACACTGTCTGTCAACCGTGTTACTGACACTTGTGTCACTGTCTAACTAATGTTTAAAAGCATGTTTGAGATAAAAATCCAACATTTTCTCATTGTACAAATACACTCACATATCAAACTAGTGAAGGTTTGAGGTGAAGATCGGCCATTACTCCATATGTGGTGAAGGAGCATGGGACCACATGGTGTTCATGAAATTGGGAATTTTACATAATGTCCCACACATAATGAAAAATTAAACTCCTAACATTAATTGAGCGAACAGGTTTGACGTGTTGAGCTCGACCACCTCAGTCAAACGGTGATAAAACAAGTATAAATAGACCAAAAGAGAGAGAGAAGTCTAACTTCCTTTTCCATCCTGCTGTTCGGAAGACCCGGACGATGTCACCTGCTGTCAATCATTCAACTTGGTGGAATGATAAAACGTTTTTACGGGGTAAATTGTTTGAATAACAGGGTTGGCCTTGAACAGACGTCAATTCATCACTAATCGCGTTAATATAAATAATGATATTCAGAAAGGACTTTGTTAAAGCAGCAAAATAATTAGGCCTTTTTAAAATGATGATGAAACTTGGATAAATGTTGGGAACAAGTGGGTTGAAATCTTCCCAGAAGGGACACGGGGCTTGACGGAGGGACATGTCAAAACGCTGAATTTTGGCACTTCGCATTCATTGAAGTCTCCATGTGGTCTGTATTAGTGCAATTCATTCAATATACATGTAACAGGCTTTTCAATTCAATATTGGTGGATTTCCACTTAACATATGAAAGGGAATCAATAGGTGTCCATTTCGTGGAACGACCCAAATCTCTGCGGTGAGGCTTAGGGTGGATGGCGGTGCATTGTAAGGTCAACATCCTATAATGAATCCACACTGTGGGCTTTGATCATAGGAGTCGCCTCTGCTCTTCTGTTCTCAAAAAAGAAAGGCCTTCCCAGCTTATCCCTGAGTTACACGCTGTGACACTCTCCGTCACTACCCGGCCCCACATTACAGTCCTACACACACACAGGGACCACACACTAAACCGCTTCCCATCTGGACTTGAGTGAGTCATCCCTGGAGGCACATTCGACTCTGCTCTTACTATCTGTCACTGTGTCTACGGGTGCTTAAGTGGGACTCACTCGAGGGTGAAAAGTTAAACACCACTAATGGCAGCTCAATGCTAGGTATAATCTCTTCCCACCATTTCCCAGGTCAAATACAGGTCACTAGATGACTCAGTGTGTATTGTCCTCTTCAGTGATCAGCTCACCTAGTCTAGTCTACACTGGTCTTGTACGTTGGCTGTCAAAGGTTACAAACCTGAAACCCCAGTGAGTCTGACTGTCATGTACTGACACATTTCTATCTATCTATCGCTCTCTCTCTCTCTTTCTCTCTCTCTCTCTTTCTCTCTCTCTCTCTCTCTTTCTCTTTCTCTCTCTCTCTTTCTCTCTCTCTCTCTTTCTCTCTCTCTCTCTCTCTTTCTCTTTCTCTTTCTCTCTCTCTCTCTTTCTCTCTTTCTCTCTCTCTCTCTCTCTTTCTCTTTCTCTCTCTCTCTCTCTCTCTCTCTCTCTCTCTCTCTCTCTATCTCTTTCTCTCTCTCTCTCTCTTTCTCTCTCTCTCTCTCTCTCTCTCTCTCGCTCTCTCTCTCTGTCTCTATTTTTCTCTCGCTCTCGCTCTCTCTCTCTGTCTCTATTTCTCTCTCTCTCTCTCTCTTCTCTCTCTCTCTCTCTCTCTCTCTCTCTCCCCCCTCTCAGTAACCTGCTGTCCAACCCTATGTGTGTGACTGCCACCTGGCCTGGCTGGGTCTGTGGGCTAAAGAAGACCAGGGTTGTGAGTGGGAACCCTCGCTGCCAGAAACCTGCCTTCCTCAAGGAGATCCCCATCCAGGACGTGGCTAACCCTGACTTTACCTGCGACGGTATGAATGCATAAATGCGTGCCTGCATGCACGCCACATACACCCCACATGCGCGCGCGCACACACACACACACCTTCTATGTCTCTCACAAGCCTGCCCTGTTTCTTCCACACCCCATCCATTTAACCTTCCATCACTAGTATTGAACAACACCTCTGTTTTCTGGCCCCGGGCACTTTGTAAAGGGTCCTATGACACCAGGCTTTGTCTCCAGGGGCCCCTGGCCCTGACTTCTCGCAGGAGTTGCTCCAGATCTGTCTCAGCTATTGTCACGCCTACCCGTCTACATCCATCTACAAGCCGTTCATACCTACTTCCCATGAAATCCCACTGGCTGTGTAAAACGCACCACGAAATCTGCTGCTTCCACCTGTTACTAGCTACAGTGCCTTGCGAAAGTATTCGGCCCCTTGAACTTTGCGACCTTTTGCCACATTTCAGGCTTCAAACATAAAGATATAAAACTGTATTTTTTTGTGAAGAATCAACAACAAGTGGGACACATCATGAAGTGGAACGACATTTATTGGATATTTCAAAACTTTTTAACAAATCAAAAACTGAAAAATTGGGCGTGCAAAATTATTCAGCCCCTTTACTTTCAGTGCCGCAAACTCTCTCCAGAAGTTCAGTGAGGATCTCTGAATGATCCAATGTTGACCTAAATGACTAATGATGATAAAACAATCCACCTGTGTGTAATCAAGTCTCCGTATAAATGCACCTGCACTGTGATAGTCTCAGAGGTCCGTCAAAAGCGCAGAGAGCATCATGAAGAACAAGGAACACACCAGGCAGGTCCGAGATTCTGTTGTGAAGAAGTTAAAGCCGGATTTGGATACAAAAGATTTCCCAAGCTTTAAACATCCCAAGGAGCACTGTGCAAGCGATAATATTGAAATGGAAGGAGTATCAGACCACTGCAAATCTACCAAGACCTGGCCGTCCCTCTAAACTTTCAGCTCTTACAAGGAGAAGACTGATCAGAGATGCAGCCAAGAGGCCCATGATCACTCTGGATGAACTGCAGAGATCTACAGCTGGGGTGGGAGACTCTGTCCATAGGACAACAATCAGTCGTATATTGCACAAATCTGGCCTTTATGGAAGAGTGGCAAGAAGAAAGCCATTTCTTAAAGATATCCATAAAAAGTGTTGTTTAAAGTTTGCCACAAGCCACCTGGGAGACACACTAAACATGTGGAAGAAGGTGCTCTGGTCAGATGAAACCAAAATTGAACTTTTTGGCAACAATGCAAAACGTATGTTTGGCGTAAAAGCAACACAGCTGAACACACCATCCCCACTGTCAAACATGGTGGTGGCAGCATCATGGTTTGGGCCTGCTTTCTTCAGCAGGGACAGGGAAGATGGTTAAAATTGATGGGAAGAAGGATGGAGCCAAATACAGGACCATTCTGGAACCTGATGGAGTCTGCAAAAGACCTGAGACTGGACGGAGATTTGTCTTCCAACAAGACAATGATCCAAAACATAAAGCAAAATCTACTATGGAATGGTTCAAAAATAAACATATCCAGGTGTTAGAATGGCCAAGTCAAGTCCAGACCTGAATCCAATCGAGAATCTGTGGAAAGAACTGAAAACTGCTTTTCACAAATGCTCTCCATCCAACCTCACTGAGCTCGAGCTGTTTTGCAAGGAGGAATGGGAAAAAATGTCAGTCTCTCGATGTGCAAAACTGATAGAGACATACCCCAAGCAACTTACAGCTGTAATCGCAGCAAAAGGTGGCGCTACAAAGTATTAACTTAAGGGGGCTGAATAATTTTGCACGCCCAATTTTTCAGTTTTTGATTTGTTAAAAAAGTTTGAAATATCAATAAATGTCGTTCCACTTCATGATTGTGTTCCACTTGTTGTTGATTCTTCACAAAAAAATACAGTTTTATATCTTTATGTTTGAAGCCGCAAAGGCTTCGCAAAGTTCAAGGGGGCCAAATACTTTCGCAAGGCACTGTATAGGCCCAAGACCCTGAGTTCAGAGTCTACTCAACCCCCTCACCTCCATGTCTCTGAACTTCTGTAGTCTACGGCAGCATGCGGGACGCACGCACGCACACACACACACACACACACACACACACACACACACACACACACACACACACACTGTCCACCCACATAGTTATTAACTCCAGTATGTGTCTGAGCAGGCCAGCAGGGATAGGGAGTAGAAACTATTAGGCAAAATGGAACAGTAGTCGTAGGCGACCACATTATCTCACGTCAGTGTGGGTTTTATGAGGACGCGGTCATTTCCCCCTGCGGAGTGAGAGAGTGAGAGAGTGAGAGAGGCCTGCGAAACTGAACTGTGGCTGTAAAGTTTAACTCCAGAAAGGAACTGCGGTGTGGCTTCTGTCTGGCTGAGCCCGGGACCCGCTATCTCTCTCTCTCTCTCTCTCTCTGTCAAATGCTCCGGGGTCTTGGGAAAATAGCACTTCAACTCTTATGGACTGTAGGGATTCGCTCCAAAAATGTTCTCGTATAGTCAATCCAATTGTAAGTTGTAATGGTGATGTACAGTCTATATACTGTAAGTCCCAGACAGTCGAGTTGTAGCCATAAAGTTCCTTGCATGGGGTTTCTCTAGCTTTATTTGTTCAGATAGCTATAGCAGGCCACAGATGGACCATTGTAAGGTTTCATTTAGCCCTGAAAGCTACATGCTTAACAAGAGGGAGCGGGCGGAGTGTTTAGTGCACTCTGTATCCCTTCACCTCGAGGTCCACATAGCTGCAGCTACAATGACACACACTGACTCACTCCTTCTATTTTTACATGACAGTAACTTCAATTACACTTACGGTGTATTTTTTTTGGGGGGGGGGGGTTGTTTTGATTTGCGGGGAACACATTTGTGGAGATTTGACGCCCACCCCAATGTAAAAGTGAGTCAGCGATTACGACTAGACTAGCTCCATCCCTCTCTCCCTCCGTCCCATCCAGACCCGAGGCCTCTCTAGGCAGGCAGGCAGCAGCAGCCAAGCCCCAGTCCCAGACCCAGGCAGTGCTGTGTGTGTTATTGTTGGAGCAGACCTCAGACTTCATTACCTTCCATTAGTGTCTTAATTCCCTGTTTCTTTTTCATCTGGGGTGCAATTCAAGCCTTTGCAGATATCATCTCTCAGGCCTTAGAATAAAGAGGAGGGGAGGGAGGGAGGGAAGCAGGGAGGGAGGGAGGGAAGCAGGGAGGGAAGCAGGGAGGGAGGGAGACTCAGGCCAAGAACAATATTATGTGGCTGATCTTTAACTCCTGTTTTTCTGCATCTCTTATTATGATTAAATGTTTACTGTAATAATGGTTGAATTTCGACCCGCCAGGCAAGGCAGCTGGGGGAGAGATTTGGGAAGTGGTGGCGCAATTATCAGATTCCCCCTCCACTTTGGGCTTCATTTATAGAGTTCTACTTTCAAAGGGGCCGAGTAAATTCTGGCAGTGTTGCCGGGTTGTGAGATGTCTATCACAAACCATTTCCACCCTCCCCTCTCGAGCTACTCCTTTAATGTGAGTGGGACGGCTCTTAAAATAGTGCTGAGAGTAAGAGTAAGTGGAGTCACCCATCTGACTTAGTCTTATTTACTCTCTCTGTCTCCCTCCCCTCTCACTCTCTCCTTCCCTCTCTCTCCCTCCACCCCCCGCCCTTCTTTCTCCCTCTTTTCTTTCTCCCTTTCTCTCCCTCATTTCCCTCTCTCTCTCTCTCTCTCTCTCTCTCTCCCTCTCTCTCTGCAGGCACTGAGGAGAATGTGTGTTTTCCGGTGTCTCGCTGCCCAGAGTTGTGCACATGCTCAGACACAGTGGTGCGCTGCAGTAACCGGGGGCTGCGCACTCTGCCCAAAGGCATCCCCAAGGACACCACT
>NC_143035.1:712500-745000 GCF_057628025.1 Oncorhynchus mykiss | reverse complement strand
CTTTCTCTTTCTGCATCTGTCTCTTTCTGTCTCTTTCTCTGTCTGCAACTGTCTCTTTTTGTCTCTGTCTGTCTCTTTCTGTCTCTGTCTGTCTCACTGTCTTTCTGTCTTTTCCTTTCTCTTCCTTTCTCTATGTCTCTTTCTGTCTCTTTCTGTCTCTGTCTGTCTTTCTGTCTCTGTCTGTCTTTCTGTTTCTGTCTGTCACTGTCTGTCTCTTTCTGTCTCTGTCTCTCTCTTTCTGTGTTTTTCTGTCTGTCCCTGTCTGTCTCTTTCTCTGCCTGTCTCTGTATCTGTCTCTTTCTCTGCCTGTCTCTGTATCTGTCTGTCTCTGTCTCTTTCTGTCTCTTTCTCTGTCTGTCTCTGTATCTGTCTGTCTCTGTCTGTCTCTGTCTGTCTCTTTCTGTCTCTTTCTGTCTCTGTCTGTCTGTCTCTTTCTCCGTCTGTCTCTGTCGTCTCTGTCTCTGTCTCTTTCTGTCTCTGTCTCTTTCTCTGTCTGTCATTGTGTCTGTCTTTTTCTGACTCTGTCTGTCTCTGTCTGTATGTCTTTCTTTGTCTCTTTCTCTGTCTCTCTGTCTGTCTCTGTTTCTTTCTGTCGCTTTTTCTCTGTCTGTCTATCTGTCTCTATCTGTCAATGTCTCTCTCTATCTGTCTCTGTCTGTCTCTGTCTCTGTCTGTCTCTGTCTGTCTCAGTCTCTCTCTATCTGTCTCTATCCTTCTCTGTCTGGCTCTGTCTCTATCTTTCTCTGTCTGACTCTATCTTTCTCTGTCTGTCTCTATCTGTCTCTGTCTTTCTCTATCTGTCTCTATCTGTCTCTGTCTGGCTCTGTCTCTGTCTTACTCTATCTTTCTCTATCTGTCTCTGTCTCTGTCTGTCTCTCTCTGTCTGTCTCTGTATCTGTCTGTCTCTTTCTGTCTCTTTCTCTGTGTCTCTGTCTGTCTCTGTCTGTCTTTTTCTGTCTCTCTTTTTCTGTCTGTCTAATTTTGTCTCTGTCTCTGTCTGTCTCTGTCTCTTTCTCTCTTTCTCTGTATGCATCTGTCTCTTTCTGTCTCTTTCTGTTTCTGTCTCTTTCTGTCTCTTTCTCTGTCTGCATCTGTCTCTTTCTCTTTCTGCATCTGTCTCTTTCTCTTTCTGCATCTGTCTCTTTCTGTCTCTTTCTCTGTCTGCAACTGTCTCTTTCTGTCTCTTTTTGTCTCTGTCTGTCTCACTGTCTTTCTGTCTTTTTCTTTCTCTATGTCTCTTTCTGTCTCTGTCTGTCTCTTTCTGTCTCTTTCTCTGTCTGCAACTGTCTCTTTCTGTCTCTTTTTGTCTCTGTCTGTCTCTTTCTGTCTCTGTCTGTCTCACTGTCTTTCTGTCTTTTTCTTTCTCTATGTCTCTTTCTGTCTCTGTCTGTCTCTTTCTGTCTCTGTCTGTCTTTCTGTCTCTGTCTGTCTCACTGTCTTTCTGTCTTTTTCTTTCTCTGTCTGTTTCTGTCTCTGTCTGTCTCTTTCTGTCTCTGTCTGTCTTTCTGTCTCTGTCTGTCGTTCTGTTTCTGTCTGTCACTGTCTGTCTCTTTCTGTCTCTGTCTCTCTCTTTCTGTGTTTTTCTGTCTGTCCCTGTCTGTCTCTTTCTCTGCCTGTCTCTGTATATGTCTCTTTCTCTGCCTGTCTCTGTATCTGTCTGTCTCTGTCTCTTTCTGTCTCTTTCTCTGTCTGTCTCTGTATCTGTCTGTCTCTGTCTGTCTCTGTCTGTCTCTCTCTGTCTCTGTCTGTCTCTTTCTGTCTCTTTCTGTCTCTTTCTGTCTCTGTCTGTCTGTCTCTTTCTCCATCAGTCTCTGTCGTCGCTGTCTCTGTCATTGTGTCTGTCTTTTTCTGAGTCTCTCTGTCTGTCTCTGTCTGTATGTCTTTTTTTGTCTCTTTCTCTGTCTCTCTGTCTCTATCTTTCTCTGTCTGTCTCTATCTGTCTCTGTCTCTGTCTCTCTCTATCTGTCTCTATCCTTCTCTGTCTATCTCTATCTTTCTCTATCTGTCTCTGTCTCCGTCTGTCTCTGTCTGTCTCTGTATCTGTCTGTCTCTTTCTGTCTCTTTCTCTGTCTCTCTTTTTCTGTCTGTCTAATTTTGTCTCTGTATGCATCTGTCTCTTTCTGTCTCTTTTTGTTTCTTTCTCTGTCTGTCTCTGTCTCTTTCTGTCTCTTTCTCTGTCTGTCTCTGTCTCTTTGTCTCTTGCTCTGTCTGCATCTGTCTCTTTCTGTCTTTTTCTCTGTCTGCATCTGTCTCTTTCTGTCTCTTTCTCTGTCTGCATCTGTCTCTTTCTCTGTCTGCATCTGTCTCTTTCTGTCTCTGTCTCTTTCTGTCTCTTTCTGTTTCTGTCTCTTTATGTTTCTGTCT
This sequence comes from Oncorhynchus mykiss, assembly GCF_057628025.1. NCBI lineage: Eukaryota > Metazoa > Chordata > Actinopteri > Salmoniformes > Salmonidae > Oncorhynchus > Oncorhynchus mykiss. The sequence goes on along the minus strand of NC_143035.1, from coordinate 742,636 downwards.
CTGTCTGTCTCACTGTCTTTCTGTCTTTTTTTCTCTATGTATCTCTCTGTCTGTTTCTGTCTCTGTCTGTCTCTCTGTCTCTCTCTGTCTCTCTCTGTCTCTTTCTGTCTCTGTCTAGCACTGTCTGTCTCTTTCTGTCTCTGTCTCTTTCTGTCTCTTTCTGTTTCTGTCTCTTTCTGTTTCTGTCTCTGTCTGTCTCACTGTCTTTCTGTCTTTTTTTCTCTATGTATCTCTCTGTCTGTTTCTGTCTCTGTCTGTCTCTCTGTCTCTCTCTTTCTCTGCCTGTCTCTGTGTCTGTCTATCTCTGTCTCTGTCTCTTTCTGTCTATGTCTCTGTCTGTTTCTTTTCTGTCTGTAGGTCTCTGTCTCTGTCTGTCCCTCCCTGTCTCTTTCTCTGTCTCTCTCTGTCTGTCTCTCTCTCTGTCTTTGTCTCTGTTTCTGACTGTCTCTGTCTGTATTTGTCTCTGTCTTTGTCTCTGCATCTGTCTCTCACTGTCTGTCTCTGTCTGTCTTTGTCTCTCTCTGTCTCTTCCTGTCTATGTCTCTGTCTGTTTTTTTTCTGTCTGTAGGTCTCTGTCTCTGTCTGTCCCTCCCTGTCTCTTTCTCTGTCTCTCTCTGTCTGTCTCTCTCTGTCTCTGTCTCTGTTTCTGACTGTCTCTGTCTGTATTTGTCTTTGTCTCTGCATCTGTCTCTTTCTGTCTCTTCTCTGTCTGTGTCTGTCTCTGCCTGTTTCTGTCTGACAGTCTCATTCTGTCTCTGTCTGTCTCTTACTGTCTCTGCCTGTCTATTACTGTCTCTGTCTGTCTATTACTGTATCTGCCTGTCTTTGTCTGTCTGTCTCTCTTTCTGTCTCTTTCTGTCTTTTTTTGTATCTTTCTGTTTCTGTCTGTCTGTCTCTGTCTGTCTCTTTTTGTCTCTTTCTGTCCCTGTCCATCTCTGTCTTTGTCTGTCTCTGTCTCTGTCTCTCTTTCTGTCTCTTTCTGTCTCTTTTTGTCTCTTTCTGTTTCTGTTTCTGTCTCTGTCTGTCTCTTTTTGTCTCTTTCTGTCTCTGTCCGTCTCTGTCTTTGTCTGTCTCTGTCTGTCTCTGTTTTCTGTCTGTATCTTTCTATCTTTTTCTCTGTCGCTCTTTTTCTGTCTGTCTTTCTCTGTCTCTGTCGCTCTCTGTCTCTTTCTCTGTCTGTCTCTGTATGTATCTCTTTTTCTGTCTCTGTCTCTGTCTGTCTCTGTATGTCTCTGTCTGTCTCTGTCTGTCTGTCTGTCTCTCTGTCTCTTTCTGTCTGTCTTTGTCTCTGTCTCTGTCTGTCTCTGACTCTCTCTGTCTGTCTCTGTCTGTATGTCTTTTTTTGTCTCTTTCTCTGTCTCTCTGTCTGTCTCTGTCTGTCTCTGTTTCTTTCTGTCTCTGTTTCTTTCTGTGTCTTTGTCTCTTTCTGTCTCTCTCTCTCTGTCTGTCTCTGTCTGTCTCTTTCTGTCTCTTTCTGTCTCTGTCTGTCTCTTTCTGTCTCTTTCTGTGTCTGTCTCTGTCTCTTTCTGTCTCTGTATGTTTCTTTCAGTTCTTTTCTCTGTCTTTCTCATTCTGTCTCTTTCTCTGTTTGTCTCTGTCTGTCTCAGTCTGTCAGTCTCTTTCTGTCTCTGTCAGTCTCTGTCTGTATTTGTCTCTGTCTTTGTCTCTGCATCTCTCTCTTTCTGTCTCTTCTCTGTCTGTGTCTGTCTCTGTCTGTTTCTGTCTGACAGTCTCATTCTGTCTCTGTCTGTCTCTTACTGTCTCTGCCTGTCTCTTACTGTCTCTGCCTGTCTATTACTGTCTCTGCCTGTCTATTACTGTCTCTGCCTGTCTCTGTCTTTGTCTGTCTCTTTCTGTCTTTTTTTGTCTCTTTCTGTTTCTGTCTGTCTCTGTCTGTCTCTTTTTGTCTGTTTCTGTCTCTGTCCATCTCTGTCTTTGTCTGTCTCTGTCTCTGTCTCTCTTTCTGTCTCTTTCTGTCTCCTTTTGTCTCTTTCTGTTTCTGTTTCTGTCTCTGTCTGTCTCTTTTTGTCTCTTTCTGTCTCTGTCCGTCTCTGTCTTTGTCTTTCTCTGTCTGTCTCTGTTTTCTGTCTGTCCCTTCTATCTTTTTCTCTGTCTCTCTTTTTCTGTCTGTCTATCTCTGTCTCTCTCTGTCTCTGTCGCTCTCTGTCTCTTTCTCTGTCTGTCTCTGTCTGTATCTCTTCTTCTGTCTCTGTCTCTGTCTGTCTCTTTTTGTCTCTTTTTGTCTCTGTCTGTCTCTGTCTGTCTCTGTCTGTCTCTCTGTCTCATTCTATCTGTCTTTGTCTCTGTCTTTGTCTGACTCTCTTTGTCTGTCTCTGTCTGTATGTCTTTTTTTGTCTCTTTCTCTGTCTCTCTGTCTGTCTCTGTCTGTCTCTGTTTCTTTCTTTTTCTGTTTCTTTCTGTCTCTTTGTCTCTTTCTGTCTCTCTCTCTCTCAAAAATTCAAAATTCAAGCTGCTTTATTGGCATGAAAAACATTGTGTCAATATTGCCAAAGCAACAATGTATACAATATACATTGTAACAAAATTGTAAATGATAGCAAATAATAATATAAAATGGTAGTAAATAATAATACAAAAATAAATACAATAAAATGGTAACAGTCTACAGTAAACATTAATAATTATAGTAATAACAATAATAGTAATAATAAGTAAGTTACTGTTTACTATGCAGATGTTATTATTCAGTGTCCCTCAGGCTATGGCAGGAAAATACATATTTGGCTGCAAGAGGAGCCATTGCTCCTTCGCCCATGAGTATTCTTAGTTTTTCCTCTGGGTTCAATTTGTAAAAATGTGGAATATATGTAGTCATTTCTGTGAATAATGAATCTCTTTGTGAGGAATATTTATCACAGTAAAGGAGAAAGTGCATCTCTGTCTCTACCTCCCCTGTCATGCAGTGACCACATACACGCTCCTCTTTGGGTAGCCATGTCTTTTTATGTCTGCCGGTTTCTATTGCCAATCGGTGGTCACTCAGCCTGTACTTGGTAAGGATCTGTCTCTGCTTCGTATCTCTGACAGAGTAGAGATAATCAGCCAATTCATATTCTCTGTTTAGGGTCAGATAGCAATTTAGTCGGCTTTGGGATTTTGTTTCGTTTTTCCAGTATTGTAAGTATGATTCCTTTGATTGGTTCATGATTTTGTTTATTGGAATTCTTTCTTTTGAAGCAGTGCTGGTGTCAGCTTGATTGGTGAGGTCCAACACCAGCTGACTGAGAGGGCTCGTTTCTGGGCTCAGCTCTTGGGCTTGAAGTGCTTTAAATTGCAGACTCGAATTTGGACTTGAATTTAGATGTAGCCAAAATTTTAATGATCTTTTCTGTATTTTCATTATTACTGGAAAACGGCCCAATTCTGCCCTACATGCATTAGTTGGTGTATTTCTCTGGACTTGTAGAATTTTCCGACAGAATTCTGCATGTAGGGTTTCAATTGGATGTTTGTCCCACATTTTAAAATCCAGTTTATTGAGTGGCCCCCAAACCTCACTTCCATAAAGTGCTATTGGTAGGATTACACTGTCAAATATTTTAGTCCAAATTCTAATTGGGATGTTGATTTTGAATAATTTCATTTTTATTGCATACATTGCTCTGCGGGCTTTTTCTTTGAGTGCCTTCACTGCCATATTAAAGTTTCCCGATGCAGATATGGTCAGACCAAGGTAGGTGTAATTTTTTGTGTGTTCAATTAAGGTGTTGTTCAGGGTGAATTTACATTTTTGTTTCTGACATCTGGGTTTTTTTTGGAAAATCATGATTTTAGTTTTTTGGAAATTTACTGCCAGGGCCCAATTATGGCAATATTGCTCCAGAATATTAATGTTTTGTTGAAGACCTTCTTTGGTTGGTGATAGAAGTACCAAGTCATCAGCATATAGCAGGTATTTCACCTCTGTGTCAAATAGTGTGAGTCCTGGGGCTGGAGATTGGTCCAACATGTCTGCTAATTCATTGATATAAATGTTGAAAAGATTTGGACTCAAATTGCAGCCTTGTCTCACACCTCGACATTGTGAAAAAAATTCTGTTCTTTGGTTTTTGATTTTTATTGCACACTTATTTTCTGTGTACATACATTTTATTAAGTCATACACCTTACCACCAAGCCCACTTTGTAGAATTTTGTAGAATAGCCCTTCGTGCCAAATCAAATCAAATGCTTTTTTAAAGTCAATAAAGCAAGCAAAGATTTTGCCCTCTTTTTTTTGGTGGACGTGTTTATTAATTAGTGTGTGTAAGGTGTATATATGGTCAGTAGTGCGATGGTTAGGGAGAAAGCCAATTTGACATTTACTTATTACATTTTTTTCTTGAAGAAAGGTTTGAATTCTTGAATTCAAAATGCTACAGAAAATCTTTGTTGACGCAAATTCCCCTGTAATTATTGGGGTCTGATTTGTCTCCACTTTTGTGGATAGGGGAGATGAGCCCCTGGTTCCAGACATCAGGGAAGCAGCCAGAAGTTAAAACCATGTTGAACAATTTAAGCACAGCATTTTGCAACTCAGGTGTGCTGTTTTTCAGCATTTCATTTCTGATGTTGTCTACACCACAAGCCTTTTTTGATTTAATAGATTTTAGCTTTTCATTTAGTTCTTGTTGGGTTATTGGGTAATCTAATGGATTTTGGTTGTTTTTAATGACTGATTCCAGGATGTTCAATTTTTCTTTAATTTCTAATTGGTTCTGGTTTAAGTCTTTTTGTGGGATGTTTTTGTATAGATTATCAAAGTAAGTTTTCCAAATTCCTACATCTTGTATGGCTAATTCTTGTGGCTTTGTTGTGCTTAAATTGTTCCACATGTCCCAGAACTGATTTTGGTCAATTGCGTTTTCAATTTCATCAAGTGTCTTGTTGGTATAATTCAATTTCTTGCATTTCAGTGTTTGTTTATACTGTTTCAGAGTTTCAAAGTATTCATATCGTAGCTCTGGGTTGTTTTGCTGCTTATGTTTTTTGTTTGACATTTGTCTTAGGTGTTTTCTAATTGTTTTACATTCATTATCAAACCATTTGTCAGAAACATTTTGATTTTTGCTTCTGATGTTGCATTGCTTTGGTTTTCTCAAATTTGCTTTCGATGCTGCTTTTTGGAATATGCAGTTGATGTTTTGGGTAGCTGAATTGACACCATCTTTATTGTTTTGGTACTGTGAGTTATTGAAAAACTGTATAGAGTTCATCATTTCATTTGAGTTCAATGTTTCAATGAATGCCTCTGCACTGTTTGGAGCCCATCTGAACGATTGGTTTATGTTGTAAAGTTTATTGGGCTGTTTTTTTGAATGAATATTGCCGGTTAATTTCTTCAGAAACACGTTGATCTGACTGTGATCTGACAATGGTGTCTGTGGTCTGACAGTGAATGCACTAATGGAGGAGGGGTCAATGTCAGTGATGGCATAATCGACTACACTTGTCCCAAGAGCTGAGCAGTAAGTAAACTGACCTAAAGAGTCCCCTCTGATTCTACCATTAAGCATGTACAGGCCTAAGGCTCGACAGAGATGTACTAACTCTTCCATTTTTGTTCAGTATTTGGTCAGGACTGTTTCTATTATTTATAATAGGGCTACTGTACAAGGAGGGGTGTCCAAATATGTGGTGGTTACCTCCCGCATCAGTGTAGTCAGGCTCAGAACCTGTTCTTGCATTGAAATCTCCACAAAGAAGCACTTTACCCTGCGCCTGAAATGTAATGATTTCTGTCTGGAGATTGTCAAAAAACTGATCATCATAATATGATGAATCTGAAGGAGGAGCATAAGCTGCACATATGTATACATCATTGTCACAATAGATTGTACCTTTGTTAAGTTTTAGCCAAATGTGAGTGGTACCTTTTTTCATTTCATTCAGTGCTAAGTCCTGCTTATGCCAAATGATGATTCCACCTGAGTCTCGGCCCCGTTTAACATTTTTATGTTTGATTGATGGTAGTAAACTTTCTCTATAGCCTGAGGGACACTGAGTATCTATGTCTCCACGACACCATGTTTCCAGTAGGATTATGATGTCCTGTCCCTTGATGTTTTTAATCAATTCTGGATTAGTTGTTTTATAACCAAAATGTGAAGAGTATAGGCCCTGGATATTCCAAGAGCTGATAGTTAATGATCTCATTTATAATAAGTGATATTCACTGGTTTGAGTAAAGTACATCGAAAAAAACAAAAAAAATAAAATATGTATATATACATATATATACATACACATATACACATATACATATATATACATACATATATACACATATACATACATATATACATACACATACATATATATATACATATATATATATACATACACATACATATATACATACACATACATATACACACATACATACATACATACATACACACACACACACACACATACATACACACACACACACATACATACATACATATATATATACATATATATATACACATACACATACATATATATATATATATATACACACATACATGCACATACACATATACACACATACATACATACACACACACACGCGCACACACACACACACACACACACACCATTACATATAATAATTATTATAATACCGGTGTCAATACATTTAGGAATATTTGTAAACAAATGAATAAGAATGGAATAAGATTGCATTGTACTTATGTTATGTGCAATCTGCAACCCTGTGTGTTTGTGTGTGTGTGTGTGCGCGTGCGTGCCCGTGTGTGAATTAAAGGGACTGTCTAGCTCAGTAGTCTGCATATTAGTTGCAGTAGTTGGCGCACCTCTCCTATCTCTGATTGTTCTAGGGGTCTTCTGCCAGAGGTTACCTCAGCATATGTAGGCTGACAATCTAATTGATACATGGTGTGGACTGCATCATGTGGTCTACTTCCCTGAAGGGCAGTGTTCTGACCGACCCTGGAGTAGTGGTCAGAGCTGTGTTGTGATGGGCTGGGTCTAGTAGAGCTGTGTTGTGAGGGGACAGGTCTAGTAGAGCTGTGTTGTGATGGGCCGGGTCTAGTAGAGCTGCGTTGTGATGGGCCGGGTCTAGTAGAGCTGTGTTGTGATGGGCCGGGTCTAGTAGAGCTGTGTTGTGATGGGCCGGGTCTAGTAGAGCTTTGTTGTGATGGGCCAGGTCTAGTAGAGCTGTGTTGTGATGGGCCAGGTCTAGTAGAGCTGTGTTGTGATGGGCCAGGTCTAGTAGAGCTTTGTTGTGATGGGCCAGGTCTAGTAGAGCTGTGTTGTGATGGGCCGGGTCTAGTAGAGCTGTGCTGTGTTGGGCCTGGTCTAGTAGAGCTGTGCTGTGTTGGGCCTGGTCTAGTAGAGCTGTGCTGTAATAAGCCATGTCTGGCTCTTTTCTCCTCGGGATGGTGGAGGTACTGTTGTTTCAGAAGGTGGGGCGTGGGACCTTTGTTGCTGGGGTGATGGGTGTGTGGGTCCCTGCCAAGTGTTGCATCTTTTAGGTCCTTGGCAAAGGTTCTGATACTGTCCTGATCAAGATGTATATTATCATATAAGTGTTGACATGTCAGAGTGGGGTGGTGAGCCGTTCTGACGTTGAGCAGTGAGGCACAGTCCACAGTGATCTGTTGATTTATTTTGTCGATCAACTTTTCTGGGAAGTCTTTTCTTGGTAGGAGGGTGGACACAACTATATTGGTTGTTGGGAACATAGCCTGTGCCCGTTCTGCCACTCTTCTCACTGCCCCAGATACATTTTCACCTTTGGCATGAAGGTCGTTTGTGCCAGTGTGGATGATGATGTTGTCAGGGGTGTCAATCCTGGTCTGACTGAGTAGCTGCATTGCACTCTCAGTTGTAGGACACCAGAACTTATACACCTGGTGTCTAGGGAATAATCTTTCCTGGACTAAGAACTTCCCATTTGAATCAATTAGAATTGCAGTTGTGGGTGATTGTCTGGGTGGAGCAGACTGGGAGGCTGGTATTCTGATCTGGGCTGGAGCAGACTGGGAGGCTGGTAGGTTAACCTGGGCTGGAGCAGACTGGGAGGCTGGTATTCTGACCTGGGCTGGAGCAGACTGGGAGGCTGGTAGGTTGACCTGGGCTGGAGCAGACTGGGAGGCTGGTAGGTTAACCTGGGCTGGAGCAGACTGGGAGGCTGGTATTCTGACCTGGGCTGGAGCAGACTGGGAGGCTGGTAGGTTGACCTGGGCTGGAGCAGACTGAGAGGCTGGTAGGTTGACCTGGGCTGGAGCAGACTGGTAGGCTGGTGCAGTGTCATCCGGCTGTGTAGTGGAGGCCATGCTGGTCTCAGGTTCTGCTTGTGTTGTACCAAGCTGGTGGACATGTTTTCTAGATGCAGAGGACACAATGACTCTCTGCCGGTTGAGGGTGTCAATGTACCTCTCTTTTTGTTCGAGCTCCTTTCTAGTTGTGCTCAGATGGTCTCTGAGGTCATCATTTGTCTGACTCAGCTTGTCCATTCTGCTTTCTAATTTAGCTATGGATGCTCTGCTCTCCTCCCTGAACTGTTTCATCTCTTCTTTGAGTTTCTGGACAGTGTCCTCCTCTTGAAGCTTCTTCTCTCTGAGTTCTATGACCTCTGCTTCGACTAGAGAGAGGGTGTTGTGGAAACGTTGCATAGCAGGTGTTCTTATTGAAATGGTCATGTCCTTGACTCTGTCTGCTGCAGGTGAGGTAGGTAAAGGGACGTTGAGGGCTTCCTGCTGGGTCACAGAGACCATTGGGGTCTGCTTTTCTCCATCTCCCTCCTTGACTTTTTCTTCATTTTCTGAGATGATGTCAGCGTCTTCTTTTAGGGTAGCAAACCTATTCTCAAAAGCCTGGAGGCTTGAATCATTGCCTTGTATCAATACAGTTCCATTATTATATAAGTTTACTGTTTGATATGTGTTGCTCTGGTCAGCTTCTTCAAAAATGCTGATCTGACATCCTTGGCTGATGCCCCACTTTTTTGAGAAAGGGAAATGGTTGCAAATAACCTTTTTCCATATGTTCCCTCGATTGGTATTAAAAATTAAATTTGCTCTTGTTTTGTAACTGGTAATATCTGCAAACAGGCATTCATGGTTCTGTCCCATCAACAAACCTTTGAAACTTTTCTTAGCTTTCTCTGTTTGGATGTCTGGTGGGTAAACAATTTCCATAGCAACGCTGGTGATGTTGGCTACAATGTTGCAATAGAAGTGCTGTTTCTTGTATAATGATCTCTTGTTTCTTCAGAGGACTGTTTCACTTTGTTGTCCTTTTTTCTTTTCTTTTTTCTTCTGTCCTTATTTTGTCCTTATTTTGTCTTCCTTTCTTCTGTTAACTAGAATTTTTTTTGGTTATTCTTTGTAAGCTAGCTAGCTTCTTCCAGGAGAGTCCCTAGCAACTGCTTAGCAACATGTAAACAATTCAGCTAACAATTCAGCTAGCTAAGATAACTGTATAATTTTATGAAATATAGTTACTTTTTCGAAATCCTGTCTTTTTGGTTTGTTGCTTGTGTTGTCTTCTATTGAGTCTTGCAGTTTTCTTTTGATTTTTTCGATGTACTTCACTCTAAAAAACCATTTAAATCTCAATATATACAGGAGCTCATTTTTCAGCAGCTGCTCAATTTGGAACTCCGGAACTCTCTCTCTCTGTCTGTCTCTGTCTGTCTCTTTCTGTCTCTTTCTGTGTCTGTCTCTGTCTCTTTCTCTCTCTCTCTTTCTGTCTCTCTCTGTCTCGGACTCTCTCTTTCTCTGTCTGTCTCTGTCTCTTTCTGTCTCTGTGTGTTTCTTTCAGTAATTTTCTCTGTCTATCTCATTCTGTCTCTTTCTGTCTCTGTCAGTCTCTGTCTGTCTCACTCTCTTTCTGTCTCTTTCTGTCTCTGTCTATCTCTTACTGTTTCTGTCTGTCTCTGTCTCTTATGTCTGTCTCTTTCTGTCTGTCTTTGTCTGTCTCTCTGTCTCTTTCTGTTTCTGTCTCTGTCTGTCTCTGTCTCTCTCTATGTCTCTTTATGTCTCTTTCTTTGTCTGTCTTTGTCTTTGTCTGTCTCTGTCTGTTTCTCTCTCTGACTCTCTCTGTCTCTCTCTGTCTCTTTCTGTCTCTGTCTGTCTGTCTATCTGTCTTTCTTTCTTTGTCTCTTTCTCTGTCTGTCTCTCTCTCTCTGTCTGTCTCTTTTTGTCTCTTTCTGTCTCTTTCTGTCTCTCTATGTTTATTTCAGTCTTTCTCTGTCTGTCTCTATCTGTCTCTGTCTCTGTCTCTCTCTATCTGTCTCTATCCTTCTCTGTCTATCTCTATCTTTCTCTATCTGTCTCTGTCTCCGTCTGTCTCTGTCTGTCTCTGTATCTGTCTGTCTCTTTCTGTCTCTTTCTCTGTGTCTCTGTCTGTCTCTATCTGTCTTTCTCTGTCTCTCTTTTTCTGTCTGTCTAATTTTGTCTCTGTATGCATCTGTCTCTTTCTGTCTCTTTTTGTTTCTTTCTCTGTCTGTCTCTGTCTCTTTCTGTCTCTTTCTCTGTCTGTCTCTGTCTCTTTGTCTCTTGCTCTGTCTGCATCTGTCTCTTTCTGTCTTTTTCTCTGTCTGCATCTGTCTCTTTCTGTCTCTTTCTCTGTCTGCATCTGTCTCTTTCTCTGTCTGCATCTGTCTCTTTCTGTCTCTGTCTCTTTCTGTCTCTTTCTGTTTCTGTCTCTTTATGTTTCTGTCTCTGTCTGTCTCACTGTCTTTCTGTCTTTTTTTCTCTATGTATCTCTCTGTCTGTTTCTGTCTCTGTCTGTCTCTCTGTCTCTCTCTGTCTCTCTCTGTCTCTTTCTGTCTCTGTCTAGCACTGTCTGTCTCTTTCTGTCTCTGTCTCTTTCTGTCTCTTTCTGTTTCTGTCTCTTTCTGTTTCTGTCTCTGTCTGTCTCACTGTCTTTCTGTCTTTTTTTCTCTATGTATCTCTCTGTCTGTTTCTGTTTCTGTCTGTCTCTCTGTCTCTCTCTTTCTCTGCCTGTCTCTGTGTCTGTCTATCTCTGTCTCTGTCTCTTTCTGTCTATGTCTCTGTCTGTTTCTTTTCTGTCTGTAGGTCTCTGTCTCTGTCTGTCCCTCCCTGTCTCTTTCTCTGTCTCTCTCTGTCTGTCTCTCTCTCTGTCTTTGTCTCTGTTTCTGACTGTCTCTGTCTGTATTTGTCTCTGTCTTTGTCTCTGCATCTGTCTCTCACTGTCTGTCTCTGTCTGTCTTTGTCTCTCTCTGTCTCTTCCTGTCTATGTCTCTGTCTGTTTTTTTTCTGTCTGTAGGTCTCTGTCTCTGTCTGTCCCTCCCTGTCTCTTTCTCTGTCTCTCTCTGTCTGTCTCTCTCTGTCTCTGTCTCTGTTTCTGACTGTCTCTGTCTGTATTTGTCTTTGTCTCTGCATCTGTCTCTTTCTGTCTCTTCTCTGTCTGTGTCTGTCTCTGCCTGTTTCTGTCTGACAGTCTCATTCTGTCTCTGTCTGTCTCTTACTGTCTCTGCCTGTCTATTACTGTCTCTGTCTGTCTATTACTGTATCTGCCTGTCTTTGTCTGTCTGTCTCTCTTTCTGTCTCTTTCTGTCTTTTTTTGTATCTTTCTGTTTCTGTCTGTCTGTCTCTGTCTGTCTCTTTTTGTCTCTTTCTGTCCCTGTCTCTTTCTTTGTCTGTCTTTGTCTTTGTCTGTCTCTGTCTGTTTCTCTCTCTGACTCTCTCTGTCTCTCTCTGTCTCTTTCTGTCTCTGTCTGTCTGTCTATCTGTCTTTCTTTCTTTGTCTCTTTCTCTGTCTGTCTCTCTCTCTCTGTCTGTCTCTTTTTGTCTCTTTCTGTCTCTTTCTGTCTCTCTATGTTTATTTCAGTCTTTCTCTGTCTGTATCTGTCTCTTTCTTTCTCGTTCTCTGTCTGTCTGTCTGTCTCTGTCTGTCTCTGTCTTTCTGTCTCTGTCTGTCTCACTCTCTTTTTGTATCTTTCAGGCTCTGTCTGTCTCTTACTGTCTGTGTCTGTCTCTCTTTCTGTCTGTCTTTGTCTGTCTCTCTCTGTCTATCTGTTTCTTTCTGTCTCGCTCTGTCTCTGTCTCTTTCTGTTTCTGTCTCTGTCTGTCTCCCTCAGTCTCTGTCTGTCTCTTTCTGTTTCTCTCTCTGACTCTCTCTGTCTCTCTCTGTCTCTTTCTGTCTCTGTCTGTCTGTCTATCTGTCTGTCTTTCTTTGTCTCTTTCTCTGTCTGTCGCTCTCTCTCTGTCTGTCTCTTTCTGTCACTTGTTGTCTCTCTCTATCTCTTTCTTTGTCTGTCTCTGTCTGTCTCTGTCTGTCTCTCTCTCTCTGTCCCTCTCTGTCTCTTTTTTCTGTCTGTCTCTGTCTGTCTTTGTCTCTGTCCGTCTCTGTCTGCTTCTGTCTCTTTACGACTCATTCTGTCTCTGTCTGTCTCTGTCGCTCTCTGTCTCTTTCTCTTTCTGTCTCTTTCTGTCTCTGTCTCTCTCTGTTTCTGTCTGTCTCTCTCTGTCTCTGTCTGTCTCTTTCTAGGTCTGTCTCTGTATCTGTCTCTCGGTTTCTGTCTCTCTCTTTCTATGTCTGTCTCCGTCTCTGTCTCTCTCTTTCTCTGTATATGTCTGTCTCTGTATCTGTCTGTCTGTCTCTGTCTCTCTCTTTCTATGTCTGTCTCCGTCTCTGTCTCTCTCTGTCTCTGTCACTGTCTGTCTCTGCTAGTGTCTGTCTGTCTCCGTCTCTCTCTGTCTCTGTCTGTCTCTGTCTCTGTCTGTCTCTGTCTCTGTCTGTCTATGTCTGTCTCTCTCTGTCTCTGTCTTTCTCTGTCTCTTTCTCTGTCTGTCTCTGTCTCTCTTTCTGTGTCTTGCCGTCTCTGTAACTTTCTGTCTCTGTCTGTCTTTATCTGTCGATGTCTGTCTCTGTCTGTCTCTCTCTTTCCGTCTCTTTCTGTCTGTCTCGGTCTCTGACTTTCTCTGTCTCTATCTTTTTCTTTCTCTGTCTCATTTTGTCTCTGTCTGTCTCTATCTGTGTCTATCTCTGTCTCTGTCTCTCTGTCTCTTTCTGTCTCTTTCTTTCTCTGTCTATCTCTGTCTCTCTCTGTCTCTCACTGTCTCTGTCTCTTTTTGTCTCTTTCTCTGTCTGTCTCTGTATCTGTTTGTCTCTGTCTATTTCTGTCTCTGTCTCTGTCTCTCTCTGTCTCTGTCTCTCCCTTTCTGTCTCTTTCTGTCTCTTAGACTGTCTGTCTGTCTCTCTCAGTCTCTGTCTCTTTCTGTCTCTGTCTCAATCTGTCTCTGTCTGTCACTGTCTCTGTCTCTTTCTCTGTCTATCTCTGTCTCTCACTGTCTGTCAGAAAGATACAGTCTCTTTTTGTCTCTTTCTCTGTCTGTCTCTGTATCTGTCTGTCTCTGTCTCTTTCTGTCGCTCTTTCTGTCTCTGTCTCTCTCTTTCTGTCACTTTCTGTCTCTGTCTCTTTCTGTCTCTGTATCTCTCTGTCTCTTTCTGTTGCTCTTTCTGTCTCTGTCTCTCTCTTTCTGTCTCTTTCTCTGTCTATCTCTGTCTCTCACTGTCTGTCAGAAAGATACAGTCTCTTTTTGTCTCTTTCTCTGTCTGTCTCTGTATCTGTCTGTCTCTGTCTCTTTCTGTCGCTCTTTCTGTCTCTGTCTCTCTCTTTCTGTCACTTTCTGTCTCTGTCTCTTTCTGTCTCTGTATCTCTCTGTCTCTTTCTGTTGCTCTTTCTGTCTCTGTCTCTCTCTTTCTGTCTCTTTCTGTCACTCTTTCTGTCTGTCTCTCTCTTTCTCTCTCTTTTTGTCTCTTTCTTAGTCTGTCTCTGTCTGTCTCTTTCTCTTTCTCTGTCTGTCACTGTCTCTGTCTCTCTCTGTCGATGCCTCTCTCTGTCGATGCCTCTCTCTGTCTCTTTCTCTTTCTTAGTCTGTGTCTGTCTCTTTCAGTCTCTGTCTCTTTCTGTCACCGTGTCTCCCTCTTTCTATCTCTGTCTCTGTCTCTCTCTGTCTCTCTCTGTCTCTCTCTTTCTGTCTCTTTCTCTTTCTTAGTCTGTCTCTGTATCTGTCTGTCTCTGTCTCTTTCTCTGTCTCTCTGTCTCTCACTGTCTCTTTCAGAAAGAGTCTCTTTCTGTCGCTCTTTCTGTCTCTGTCTCTCTCTTTCTGTCTCTTTCTGTCTCTGTCTCTTTCTGTCTCTGTATCTCTCTGTCTCTTTCTGTTGCTCTTTCTGTCTCTGTCTCTCTTTTTCTGTCTCTTTCTGTCACTCTTTCTGTCTGTCTCTCTCTTTCTCTCTCTTTTTGTCTCTTTCTTAGTCTGTCTCTGTCTGTCTTTTTCTCTTTCTCTGTCTGTCACTCTCTGTCTCTCTCTGTCGATGCCTCTCTCTGTCGATGCCTCTCTCTGTCGATGCCTCTCTCTGTCTCTTTCTCTTTCTTAGTCTGTCTCTGTCTCTTTCAGTCTCTGTCTCATTCTGTCTCCGTGTCTCTTTCTGTCTCTGTCTCTTTCTGTCACCGTGTCTCTCTCTTTCTATCTCTGTCTCTGTCTCTCTCTGTCTCTCTCTTTCTGTCTCTTTCTCTTTCTTAGTCTGTCTCTGTATCTCTCTTTCTCTGTCTCTTTCTGTCGCTCTTTCTGTCTCTGTCTCTCTCTTTTTGTATCTTTTTGTCTCTGTCTCTGTGTGTCTGTGTCTCTTTCTGTCTCAATTTCTTTCTCTGTCTCTCTCATTCTGTCTCTTTCTCTCTTTGTCTCCTTCTCTCTCTGTCTGGATCTGTCTCTATGTCTCGGTCTCTGTATCTGTCAGTCTCTGTCTCTTCTTTTTCTGTCTGTCTCTGTCTCTTTCTGTCTTTCTGCCTCGATCTGTCTCTTTCTCTGTCTGTTTCTGTCTTTCTCTGTGTTTTTCTCTGTATGTCTCTGTCTGCCTCTGTCTGTCTCTCTCTGTCTCTCTCTGTTTCTGTCTGTCTTTCCCTGTCTCTCTCTGTCTCTCTCTTTCTCTGTCTCTCTCTTTTTTTGTCTGTCTCTGTATCTGTCAGTCTCTTTCTGGTTCTCTTTTTATGTCCATTTCTGTCTCTTTCTGTCTCTTTCTGTCTCTCTGTCTCTCTCTGTCTCTCTCTCTCTCTCTCTCTCTCTCTCTGTCTCTCTCTGTCTCTCTCTGTCTCTCTCTTTCTGTCTCTTTCTCTTTCTTAGTCTGTCTCTGTCTCTTTCTGTCGCTGTCTCTGTCTGTCGCTGTCTTTGTCTGTCTCTGTCTCTGTCTGTCTCTTTCTCTTTCTCTGTCTGTCACTGTCTCTGTCTGTCTCTGTCTCTTTTTGTCTCCCTCTGTCTGTCTGTCTCTGTCTCTTTCTGTCTCTTACTCTTTCTGTCTCTTTTATGTCTGTCTGTCACTGTCTCTGTCTATCACTGTCTCTGTCTGTCTCTTTCTCTCTCTGTCGATGTCTCTCTCTGTCGATGTCTCTCTCGGTCTGTCTCTGTCTCTTTCAGTCTCTGTCTCATTCTGTCTCCGTGTCTCTTTCTGTCTCTTTCTCTGTCTGTCTCTGTATCTGTCTGTCTTTGTCTGTCTCTGTCTTTCTCTGTATGTCTCTGTATCTGTCTGTCTGTCTCTTTCTGTCTCTCGTTCTGTCTCTCTTTCTCTCTTTCTTAGTCTGTCTCTGTCTGTCTCTCTGTCACTGTCTCTGTCTCTGTCTGTGTCTTTCTGTCGCTGTCTCTGTCTGTCTCTGTATCTGTCTGTCTCTGTCTCTTTCTGTCTCTGTCTCTTTCTGTCTCTGTCTCTCTCTTTCTGTCTCTTTCTGTCGCTCTTTCTGTCTGTCTTTCTCTTTCTTTGTCTCTTTCTTAGTCTGTCTCTGTCTGTCTCTCTCTGTCTCTGTCTGTGTCTTTCTGTCGCTGTCTCTGTCTGTCACTGTCTCTGTCTGTCACTGTCTCTTTCTGTCTCTTTCTGTCGCTCTTTCTGTCTGTCTCTTTCTGTCTCTTTTTGTCTCTTTCTTAGTCTGTCTCTGTCTGTCTCGATCTGTCTCTGTCTCTCTTTATGTCTCTGTCTCTTTCTGTCTCTCAATGTCTCTGTCTGTCACTGTCTCTGTCTGTCACTGTCTCTGTCTGCCTCTTTTTCCCTCTGTCTCTTTCTCTCTCTGTCGATGTCTCTCTCGGTCTGTCTCGGTCTCTTTCAGTCTCTGTCTCATTCTGTCTCCGTGTCTCTATCTGTCTCTTTCTCTGTCTGTCTCTGTATCTGTCTGTCTTTGTCTGTCTCTGTCTTTCTCTGTATCTGTCTGTCTGTCTCTTTCTGTCTCTCATTCTGTCTCTCTTTCTCTCTTTCTTAGTCTGTCTCTGTCTCTCTCTGTCTGTCTCTGTCTGTCTCTGTATCTGTCTGTCTCTGTCTCTTTCTGTCTCTTTCTGTTGGTCTTTCTGTCTCTGTCTCTCTCTTTCTCTCTCTTTTTGTCTCTTTCTTAGTCTGTCTCTGTCTGTCTCTCTCTGTCTCTGTCTATCACTATCTGTCTCTCTCTTTCTGTCTCTCTTTCTGTCTCTGTCTCTCTCTTTCTGTCTGTTTCTGTCTCTCTTTCTGTCTCTGTCTCTCTCTTTCTGTCTGTTTCTGTCGCTCTTTCTGTCTCTGTCTCTCTCTTTCTCAAATTGTCAAATACAAGCTCCTTTATTGGCATGAAAAACATTGTGTCAATATTGCCAAAGCAACAATGTATACAATATACATTGTAACAAAATTATAAATGATAGCAAATAATAATATAAAATGGTAGTAAATAATAATACAAAATTAAATACAAAAATAATAACAATAAAATGGTAACAGTCTACAGTAAACATTAATAATTATAGTAATAACAATAATAGTAATAATAAGTAAGTTACTGTTTACTATGCAGATGTTATTATTCAGTGTCCCTCAGGCTATGGCAGGAAAATACATATTTGGCTGCAAGAGGAGCCATTGCTCCTTCACCCATGAGTATTCTTAGTTTTTCCTCTGGGTTCAATTTGTAAAAATTGTGAATATATGTAGTCATTTCTGTGAATAATGAGTCTCTTTGTGAGGAATATTTATCACAGTAAAGGAGAAAGTGCATCTCTGTCTCTACCTCCCCTGTCATGCAGTGACCACATACACGCTCCTCTTTGGGTAGCCATGTCTTTTTATGTCTGCCGGTTTCTATTGCCAATCGGTGGTCACTCAGCCTGTACTTGGTAAGGATCTGTCTCTGCTTCGTATCTCTGACAGAGTAGAGATAATCAGCCAATTCATATTCTCTGTTTAGGGTCAGATAGCAATTTAGTCGGCTTTGGGATTTTGTTTCGTTTTTCCAGTATTGTAAATATGATTCCTTTGATTGGTTCATGATTTTGTTTATTGGAATTCTTTCTTTTGAAGCAGTGCTGGTGTCAGCTTGGTTGGTGAGGTCCAACACCAGCTGACTGAGAGGGCTCGTTTCTGGGCTCAGCTCTTGGTCTTGAAGTGCTTTAAATTGCAGACTCGAATTTGTACTTGAATTTAGATGTAGCCAAAATTTTAATGATCTTTTCTGTATTTTCATTATTACTGGAAAACGGCCCAATTCTGCCCTACATGCATTAGTTGGTGTATTTTTCTGGACTTGTAGAATTTTCCGACAGAATTCTGCATGTAGGGCTTCAATTGGATGTTTGTCCCACATTTTAAAATCCAGTTTATTGAGTGGCCCCCAAACCTCACTTCCATAAAGTGCTATTGGTAGGATTACACTGTCAAATATTTTAGTCCAAATTCTAATTGGGATGTTGATTTTGAATAATTTCATTTTTATTGCATACATTGCTCTGCGGGCTTTTTCTTTGAGTGCCTTCACTCCCATATTAAAGTTTCCCGATGCAGATATGGTCAGACCAAGGTAGGTGTAATTTTTTGTGTGTTCAATTAAGGTGTTGTTCAAGGTGAATGTACATTTGTGTTTCTGACATCTGGGTTTTTTTTGGAAAATCATGATTTTAGTTTTTGGGAAATTTACTGCCAGTGCCCAATTATGGCAATATTGCTCCAGAATATTAATGTTTTGTTGAAGACCTTCTTTGGTTGGTGATAGAAGTACCAAGTCATCAGCATATAGCAGGTATTTAACCTCTGTGTCAAATAGTGTGAGTCCTGGGGCTGGAGATTGGTCCAACATGTCTGCTAATTCATTGATATAAATGTTGAAAAGATTTGGACTCAAATTGCAGCCTTGTCTCACACCTCGACATTGTGAAAAAAATTCTGTTCTTTGGTTTTTGATTTTTATTGCACACTTGTTTTCTGTGTACATACATTTTATTAAGTCATACACCTTTCCACCAAGCCCACTTTGTAGAATTTTGTAGAATAGCCCTTCGTGCCAAATCGAATCAAATGCTTTTTTAAAGTCAATAAAGCAAGCAAAGATTTTGCCCTCTTTTTTTTTGGTGGACGTGTTTATTAATTAATGTGTGTAAGGTGTAAACATGGTCAGTGGTTAGGAAGAAAGCCAATTTGACATTTACTTATTACATTTTTTTCTTGAAGAAAGGTTTGAATTCTTGAATTCAAAATGCTACAGAAAATCTTTCCCAAGTTACTGTTGACGCAAATTCCCCTGTAATTATTGGGGTCTGATTTGTCTCCACTTTTGTGGATAGGGGAGATGAGCCCCTGGTTCCAGACATCAGGGAAGCAGCCAGAAGTTAAAACCATGTTGAACAATTTAAGCACAGCATTTTGCAACTCAGGTGTGCTGTTTTTCAGCATTTCATTTCTGATGTTGTCTACACCACAAGCCTTTTTTGATTTAATAGATTTTAGCTTTTCATTTAGTTCTTGTTGGGTTATTGGATAATCTAATGGATTTTGGTTGTTTTTAATGACTGATTCCAGGATGTTCAATTTTTCTTTAATTTCTAATTGGTTCTGTTGTAAGTCTTTTTGTGGGATGT
This sequence comes from Oncorhynchus mykiss, assembly GCF_057628025.1. Classification (NCBI taxonomy): domain Eukaryota; kingdom Metazoa; phylum Chordata; class Actinopteri; order Salmoniformes; family Salmonidae; genus Oncorhynchus; species Oncorhynchus mykiss. Next base: position 723,800 of record NC_143035.1, on the reverse strand, counting down.
TTTTGTATAGATTATCAAAGTAAGTTTTCCAAATTCCTACATCTTGTATGGCTAATTCTTGTGGCTTTGTTGTGCTTAAATTGTTCCACATGTCCCAGAACTGATTTTGGTCAATTGCGTTTTCAATTTCATCAAGTGTCTTGTTGGTATAATTCAATTTCTTGCATTTCAGTGTTTGTTTATACTGTTTCAGAGTTTCAAAGTATTCATATCGTAGCTCTGGGTTGTTTTGCTGCTTGTGTTTTTTGTTTGACATTTGTCTTAGGTGTTTTCTAATTGTTTTACATTCATTATCAAACCATTTGTCAGAAACATTTTGATTTTTGCTTCTGATGTTGCATTGCTTTGGTTTTCTCAAATTTGCTTTCGATGCTGCTTTTTGGAATATGCAGTTGATGTTTTGGGTAGCTGAATTGACACCATCTTTATTGTTTTGGTACTGTGAGTTATTGAAAAACTGTATAGAGTTCATCATTTCATTTGAGTTCAATGTTTCAGTGAATTTCTCTGCACTGTTTGGAGCCCATCTGAACGATTGGTTTATGTTGTAGAGTTTATTGGGCTGTTTTTTTGAATGAATATTGCCAGTTAATTTCTTCAGAAACACGTTGATCTGACTGTGATCTGACAATGGTGTCTGTGGTCTGACAGTGAATGCACTAATGGAGGAGGGGTCAATGTCAGTGATGACATAATCGACTACACTTGTCCCAAGAGCTGAGCAGTAAGTAAACTGACCTAAAGAGTCCCCTCTGATTCTACCATTAAGCATGTACAGGCCTAAGGCTCGACCGAGATGTACTAACTCTTTTCCATTTTTGTTCAGTATTTGGTCAGGACTGTTTCTATTATTTATAATAGGGCTACTGTACAAGGAGGGGTGTCCAAATATGTGGTGGTTACCTCCCGCATCAGTGTAGTCAGGCTCAGAACCTGTTCTTGCATTGAAATCTCCACAAAGAAGCACTTTACCCTGCGCATGAAATGTAATGATTTCTGTCTGGAGATTGTCAAAAAACTGATCATCATAATATGATGAATCTGAAGGAGGAGCATAAGCTGCACATATGTATACATCATTGTCACAATAGATTGTACCTTTGTTAAGTTTTAGCCAAATGTGAGTGGTACCTTTTTTCATTTCATTCAGTGCTAAGTCCTGCTTATGCCAAATGATGATTCCACCTGAGTCTCGGCCCTGTTTAACATTTTTATGTTTGATTGATGGTAGTAAACTTTCTCCATAGCCTGAGGGACACTGAGTATCTATGTCTCCACGACACCATGTTTCCAGTAGGATTATGATGTCCTGTCCCTTGATGTTTTTAATCAATTCTGGATTAGTTGTTTTATAACCAAAATGTGAAGAGTATAGGCCCTGGATATTCCAAGAGCTGATAGTTAATGATCTCATTTATAATAAGTGATATTCACTGGTTTGAGTAAAGTACATAGAGAAAAAAAAAATACTATATATATATATATATATATATTTCTCTCTCTTTGTCTCTTTCTTAGTCTGACTCTGTCTGTCTCTCTCTGTCCCTGTCTGTCTTTCTGTCGCTGTCTCTGTCTATCACTGTCTCTGTCTCTTTCTGTCGCTCTTTCTGTCTCTTTTTGTCTCTTTCTTAGTCTGTCTCTGTCTGTCTCTCTCAGTATCTGTCTCTGTCTGTCTCTGTCTGTCTCTTTATGTCTCTGTCTGTCTCTTTCTGTCTCTTTTTGTTTCTTTCTTAGTCTGTCTCTCTCAGTATCTGTCTCTGTATGTCTCATTCTGTCTCTGCCTGTCACTGTCTCTGTCTATCACTGTCTCTGTCTGTCTCTTTTCTTTCTCTGTCTGTCACTGTATTTGTCTGTCTCTGTCGTTCTCTGTATGTCTCTGTATCTGTCTGTCTGTCTCTTTCTGTCTCTCGTTCTGTCTCTCTTTCTCTCTTTCTTAGTCTGTCTCTGTCTGTCTCTTTCTGTCGCTGTCTCTGTCTGTCTCTGTATCTGTCTGACTCTATCTCTGTCTCTCTCTGTCTCTCTCTGTCTCTCTCTGTCTGTCTCTGTCAGTCTCTTTCTGGTTCTGTCTTTTTATGTCCATTTCTGTCTCTTTCTGTCTCTTTCTGTCTCTGTCTGTCACTTTTTGTCTCATTCTCTGTCTGTCTCTGTATCTATCTGTATCTGTATATGTCTGTCTCTTTATGTCTCTGTCTGTCTTTTTCTGTCTTTCCCTGTCTGTCTCTGTCACTGTCTCTTTCTCTGTCTCTCTGTCTCTCTGTCTCTCTCTGTCTGTCTCTGTCAGTCTCTTTCTGGTTCTGTCTTTTTATGTCCATTTCTGTCTCTTTCTGTCTCTTTCTGTCTCTGTCTGTCACTTTTTGTCTCATTCTCTGTCTGTCTCTGTATCTATCTGTATCTGTATATATCTGTCTCTTTATGTCTCTGTCTGTCTTTTTCTGTCTTTCCCTGTCTGTCTCTGTCACTGTCTCTTTCTCTGTCTCTCTGTCTCTCTCTCTCTTTCTGTCTGTCTGTCTGTTTCTGTATCTCTTTGTCTCTGTCTCTGTGTGTCTGTTTCTGTCTCTTTCTGTCTCAATTTCTTTCTCTGTCTCTGTCTCATTCTGTCTCTGTCTCTCTCTGGATCTGTCTCTATATGCCTCGGTCTCTGTATCTGTCAGTCTCTGTCTCTTCTCTCTCTGTCTGTCTCTGTCTCTTTCTGTCTTTCTGCCTCGATCTGTCTCTTTCTCTGTCTGTCTCTGTCTGTTTCTGTCTGTCTCTGTGTTTTTCTCTGTCTGTCTCTGTCTGCCTCTGTCTGTCTCTCTCTGTCTCTCTCTTTCTCTGTCTCTCTCTTTTTTGTCTGTCTCTGTCTGTCTCTATCTGTCAGTCTCTTTCTGGTTCTGTCTTTTTATATCAATTTCTGTCTCTTTCTGTCTCCTTGTCTCTTTCTGTCTCTGTCTGTCACTTTTTGTCTCATTCTCTGTCTGTCTCTGTATCTATCTGTCTCTCTCTCTGTCTGTATCAGGCTCTGTCGCTCTCTGTCACTGTCTCTGTATGTCTCTGTCTGTCTCTCTCTGTATCTGTTTCTGTCTGTCTCTGTGTTTCTCTCTGTCTGTTTCTGTCTGTCTCTGGCTCATTCTGTCTCTTTCTCTGTCTGTCTCTGTCTCTGTCTCTGTCACAGTCTCTGTCTCTGTCAGTGTCTGTCTCTCTCTCTCTTTTTTTGTCTTTCTCTGTCTGTCACTGTCTCTGTCTGTCTCTGTCTCTTTTTGTCTCCCTCTGTCTGTCTGTCTCTGTCTCTTTCTGTCTCTTACTCTTTCTGTCTCTTTTATGTCTGTCTGTCACTGTCTCTGTCTATCACTGTCTCTGTCTGTCTCTTTCTCTCTCTGTCGATGTCTCTCTCGGTCTGTCTCTGTCCCTTTCAGTCTCTGTGTCATTCTGTCTCCGTGTCTCTTTCTGTCTCTTTCTCTGTCTGTCTGTATCTGTCTGTCTTTGTCTGTCTCTGTCTTTCTCTGTATGTCTCTGTGTCATTCTGTCTCCGTGTCTCTTTCTGTCTCTCGTTCTGTCTCTCTTTCTCTCTTTCTTAGTCTGTCTCTGTCTGTCTCTCTGTCACTGTCTCTGTCTCTGTCTGTGTCTTTCTGTCGCTGTCTCTGTCTGTCTCTGTATCTGTCTGTCTCTGTCTCTTTCTGTCTCTGTCTCTTTCTGTCTCTGTCTCTCTCTTTTTGTCTCTTTCTGTCGCTCTTTCTGTCTGTCTCTCTCTTTCTCTTTCTTCGTCTCTTTCTTAGTCTGTCTCTGTCTGTCTCTCTCTGTCTCTGTCTGTGTCTTTCTGTCGCTGTCTCTGTCTGTCACTGTCTCTGTCTGTCACTCTCTGTCTCTTTCTGTCTCTTTTTGTCTCTTTCTTAGTCTGTCTCTGTCTGTCTCGATCTGTCTCTGTCTCTCTTTGTCTCTGTCTCTTTCTGTCTCTCAATGTCTCTGTCTGTCACTGTCTCTGTCTGTCACTGTCTCTGTCTGTCTCTTTTTCCCTCTGTCTCTTTCTCTCTCTGTCGATGTCTCTCTCTGTCTCTCTCGGTCTGTCTCGGTCTCTTTCAGTCTCTGTCTCATTCTGTCTCCGTGTCTCTAGCTGTCTCTTTCTCTGTCTGTCTCTGTATCTGTCTGTCTTTGTCTCTCTCTTTCTCTCTTTCTTAGTCTGTCTCTGTCTGTCTCTTTCTGACGCTGTCTCTGTCTGTCTCTGTATCTGTCTGTCTCTATCTCTTTCTATCTCTGTCTCTCTCTGTCTCTCTCTGTCTGTCTCTGTCTGTCTCTGTCTCTTTCTGTCGCTGTCTTTGTCTGTCTCTGTATCTGTCTGTCTCTGTCTCTTTCTGTCTCTTTCTGTTGGTCTTTCTGTCTCTGTCTCTCCCTTTCTCTCTCTTTGTCTCTTTCTTAGTCTGTCTCTGTCTGTCTCTCTCTGTCTCTGTCTATCACTATCTGTCTCTCTCTTTCTGTCTCTCTTTCTGTCTCTGTCTCTCTCTTTCTGTCTGTTTCTGTCTCTCTTTCTGTCTCTGTCTCTCTCTTTCTGTCTGTTTCTGTCGCTCTTTCTGTCTCTGTCTCTCTCTTTCTCTCTCTTTGTCTCTTTCTTAGTCTGACTCTGTCTGTCTCTCTCTGTCCCTGTCTGTCTTTCTGTCGCTGTCTCTGTCTATCACTGTCTCTGTCTCTTTCTGTCGCTCTTTCTGTCTCTTTTTGTCTCTTTCTTAGTCTGTCTCTGTCTGTCTCTCTCAGTATCTGTCTCTGTCTGTCTCTGTCTGTCTCTTTCTGTCTCTTTTTGTTTCTTTCTTAGTCTGTCTCTCTCAGTATCTGTCTCTGTATGTCTCATTCTGTCTCTGCCTGTCACTGTCTCTGTCTATCACTGTCTCTGTCTGTCTCTTTTCTTTCTCTGTCTGTCTCTGTCTGTCTCTGTATGTCTCTGTATCTGTCTGTCTGTCTCTTTCTGTCTCTCGTTCTGTCTCTCTTTCTCTGTTTCTGTCGCTGTCTCTGTCTGTCTCTGTATCTGTCTGTCTCTATCTCTTTCTATCTCTGTCTCTCTCTGTCTGTCTCTGTCAGTCTCTTTCTGGTTCTGTCTTTTTATGTCCATTTCTGTCTCTTTCTGTCTCTTTCTGTCTCTCTGTCTCTTTCTGTCTCTGTCTGTCACTTTTTGTCTCATTCTCTGTCTGTCTCTGTATCTATCTGTATCTGTATATGTCTGTCTCTTTATGTCTCTGTCTGTCTTTTTCTGTCTTTCCCTGTCTGTCTCTGTCACTGTCTCTTTCTCTGTCTCTCTGTCTCTCTCTCTCTTTCTGTCTGTCTGTCTGTTTCTGTATCTCTTTGTCTCTGTCTCTGTGTGTCTGTTTCTGTCTCTTTCTGTCTCAATTTCTTTCTCTGTCTCTGTCTCATTCTGTCTCCGTCTCTCTCTGGATCTGTCTCTCTTTGTCTCCTTCTCTCTCTCTCTGGATCTGTCTCTCTCTGTCTCTTCTCTCTCTGTCTGTCTCTGTCTCTTTCTGTCTTTCTGCCTCGATCTGTCTCTTTCTCTGTCTGTCTCTGTCTGTTTCTGTCTGTCTCTGTGTTTTTCTCTGTCTGTCTCTGTCTGCCTCTGTCTGTCTCTCTCTGTCTCTCTCTTTCTCTGTCTCTCTCTTTTTTGTCTGTCTCTGTCTGTCTCTATCTGTCAGTCTCTTTCTGGTTCTGTCTTTTTATAACCATTTCTGTCTCTTTCTGTCTCTGTCTGTCACTTTTTGTCTCATTCTCTGTCTGTCTCTGTCTCTATCTGTCTCTCTCTCTGTCTGTATCAGGCTCTGTCGCTCTCTGTCACTGTCTCTGTATGTCTCTGTCTGTCTCTCTCTGTCTGTTTCTGTCTGTCTCTGTGTTTCTCTCTGTCTGTTTCTGTCTGTCTCTGGCTCATTCTGTCTCTTTCTCTGTCTGTCTCTGTCTCTCTCTGTCTCTGTCACAGTCTCTGTCTCTGTCAGTGTCTGTCTCTCTCTCTCTTTTTTTGTCTGTCTCTGTCTGTCTCTGTATCTGTCAGTCTCTAAATGTCTCTGTCTGTCACTTTTTGTCTCATTCTCTGTCTGTCTCTGTCTGTCTCTGTATATGTCTGTCTCTCTGTCTCTGTCTGTCTCTCTCTCTGTCTGTATCAGGCTCTGTCGCTCTCTGTCACTGTCTCTGTATGTCTCTGTATGTCTCTGTCTGTCTCTGTTTCTGTCTTTCTCTGTGCTTTTCTCTGTGTTTTTCTGTCTGTGTCTGGCTCATTCTGTCTCTGTCTCTGTATCTGTCTGTCTGTCTCTTTCTGTCTCTCGTTCTGTCTCTCTCTTTGTCTCTTTCTTAGTCTGTCTCTGTCTGTCTCTCTCAGTCACTGTTTCTCTCAGTCACTGTCTCTCTCAGTCACTGTCTCTCCCAGTCACTGTCTGTCTGTCACTTTCTCTGTCTTTCTGTCTCTTTTTGTCTCTTTCTTAGTCTGTCTCTCTCAGTATCTGTCTCTGTCTGTCTCTGTCTGTCTCTTTATGTCTCTTTATGTCTCTGTCTGTCTCTGTCTCATTCTGTCTCTCCGTCTATGTATATCTCTGTCACTGTCTCTGTGTCTATTTCTCTGTCTGTCACTGTCTCTTTCTGTCTCTCTCTGTCTCTGTCTCTCTCTGTCTGTGTATATCTGTCTGTCTCTGTCTCTGTCTGTGACCTTCTCTCTCTGTCTGTCTCTTTCTGTATTTTTCTGTCTCTTACTCTCTCTGTCTCTATCTGTCTCTGTCTGTCTCTCTCTCTCTCTGTCTCTATCTGTCTCTGTCTGTCTCTTTCTGTCTATGTCTCTTTCTTTCTCTGTCTCTCTCTTTTTCTGTCTGTCTCTGTCTCTGTCTGTCTCTCTCTCTCTCTGTCTCTATCTGTCTCTGTCTGTCTCTTTCTGTCTATGTCTCTTTCTTTCTCTGTCTCTCTCTTTTTCTGTCTGTCTCTGTCTCTGTATCTGTCAGTCTCTGACTCTTTCTGTCTGTCTCTTTTTCTGTCTGTATCTGTCCCTTTCTGTTTCTGTCTGTCTCTGTTTCTCTATATGTCTGTCTGTTTCTGTATATGTCTGTCTCTGTTTCTGTCTGTCTCTGTTTCTGTATATCTCTGTTTCTGTATATCTCTGTTTCTGTATATGTCTGTATCTGTTTCTGTCTGTCTATGTGTTTTTCTCTGTCTCTGTCTGTCTGTATGTCTCTGTCTATCTGTCTGTCAAATTCAAATTCAAATTCAAGCTGCTTTATTGGCATGAAAAACATTGTGTCAATATTGCCAAAGCAACAATGTATACAATATACATTGTAACAAAATTATAAATGATAGCAAATAATAATATAAAATGGTAGTAAATAATAATACAAAATTAAATACAAAAATAAATACAATAAAATGGTAACAGTCAATAGTAGAAATGTAATAAATATAAAATAAAATTATGGAAAATGAAACTATAACTAACTTATAACTAAATAACGGTCATCTTCTTCTTTATATCAGTACTACAACTACAATCATCATTACTACGACTACTACTACCATCACTAAACTGTTATCACTACCATTACCACCCATATTTGGGATGATAAACATTAATAATTATAGTAATAATGGTAATAATAATAATAAGTAAGTTACTGTTTACTATGCAGATGTTATTATTCAGTGTCCCTCAGGCTATGGCAGGAAAATACATATTTGGCTGCAAGAGGAGCCATTGCTCCTTCGCCCATGAGTATTCTTTGTTTTTCCTCTGGGTTCAATTTGTAAAAATTTGGAATATATGTAGTCATTTCTGTGAATAATGAATCTCTTTGTGAGAAATATTTATCACAGTAAAGGAGAAAGTGCATCTCTGTCTCTACCTCCCCTGTCATGCAGTGACCACATACACGCTCCTCTTTGGGTAGCCATGTCTTTTTATGTCTGCCGGTTTCTATTGCCAATCGGTGGTCACTCAGCCTGTACTTGGTAAGGATCTGTCTCTGCTTCGTATCTCTGACAGAGTAGAGATAATCAGCCAATTCATATTCTCTGTTTAGGGTCAGATAGCAATTTAGTCGGCTTTGGGATTTTGTTTCGTTTTTCCAGTATTGTAAATATGATTCCTTTGAATGGTTCATGATTTTGCTTATTGGAATTCTTTCTTTTGAAGCAGTGCTGGTGTCAGCTTGGTTGGTGAGGTCCAACACCAGCTGACTGAGAGGGCTCGTTTCTGGGCTCAGCTCTTGGGCTTGAAGTGCTTTAAATTGCAGACTCGAATTTGGACTTGAATTTAGATGTAGCCAAAATTTTAATGATCTTTTCTGTATTTTCATTATTACTGGAAAACGGCCCAATTCTGCCCTACATGCATTAGTTGGTGTATTTCTCTGGACTTGTAGAATTTTCCGACAGAATTCTGCATGTAGGGCTTCAATTGGATGTTTGTCCCACATTTTAAAATCCAGTTTATTGAGTGGCCCCCAAACCTCACTTCCATAAAGTGCTATTGGTAGGATTACACTGTCAAATATTTTAGTCCAAATTCTAATTGGGATGTTGATTTTGAATAATTTCATTTTTATTGCATACATTGCTCTGCAGGCTTTTTCTTTGAGTGCATTCACTGCCATATTAAAGTTTCCCGATGCAGATATGGTCAGACCAAGGTAGGTGTAATTTTTAGTGTGTTCAATTAAGGTGTTTTTACATTTGTGTTTCTGACATCTGGGTTTTTTTTGGAAAATCATGATTTTAGTTTTTTGGAAATTTACTGCCAGGGCCCAATTATGGCAATATTGCTCCAGAATATTAATGTTTTGTTGAAGACCTTCTTTGGTTGGTGATAGAAGTACCAAGTCATCAGCATATAGCAGGTATTTCACCTCTGTGTCAAATAGTGTGAGTCCTGGGGCTGGAGATTGGTCCAACATGTCTGCTAATTCATTGATATAAATGTTGAAAAGATTTGGACTCAAATTGCAGCCTTGTCTCACACCTCGACATTGTGAAAAAAATTCTGTTCTTTGGTTTTTGATTTTTATTGCACACTTGTTTTCTGTGTACATACATTTTATTAAGTCATACACCTTACCACCAAGCCCACTTTGTAGAATTTTGTAGAATAGCCCTTCATGCCAAATCGAATCAAATGCTTTTTTAAAGTCAATAAAGCAAGCAAAGATTTTGCCCTCTTTTTTTTGGTGGACGTGTTTATTAATAAGTGTGTGTAAGGTGTATATATGGTCAGTAGTGCGATGGTTAGGGAGAAAGCCAATTTGACATTTACTTATTACATTTTTTTCTTGAAGAAAGGTTTGAATTCTTGAATTCAAAATGCTACAGAAAATCTTTCCCAAGTTACTGTTGACGCAAATTCCCCTGTAATTATTGGGGTCTGATTTGTCTCCACTTTTGTGGATAGGGGAGATGAGCCCCTGGTTCCAGAGATCAGGGAAGCAGCCAGAAGTTAAAACCATGTTGAACAATTTAAGCACAGCATTTTGCAACTCAGGTGTGCTGTTTTTCAGCATTTCATTTCTGATGTTGTCTACACCACAAGCCTTTTTTGATTTAATAGATTTTAGCTTTTCATTTAGTTCTTGTTGGGTTATTGGGTAATCTAATGGATTTTGGTTGTTTTTAATGACTGATTCCAGGATGTTCAATTTTTCTTTAATTTCTAATTGGTTCTGTTGTAAGTCTTTTTGTGGGATGTTTTTGTATAGATTATCAAAGTAAGTTTTCCAAATTCCTACATCTTGTATGGCTAATTCTTGTGGCTTTGTTGTGCTTAAATTGTTCCACATGTCCCAGAACTGATTTTGGTCAATTGCGTTTTCAATTTCATCAAGTGTCTTGTTGGTATAATTCAATTTCTTGCATTTCAGTGTTTGTTTATACTGTTTCAGAGTTTCAAAGTATTCATATCGTAGCTCTGGGTTGTTTTGCTGCTTGTGTTTTTTGTTTGACATTTGTCTTAGGTGTTTTCTAATTGTTTTACATTCATTATCAAACCATTTGTCAGAAACATTTTGATTTTTGCTTCTGATGTTGCATTGCTTTGGTTTTCTCAAATTTGCTTTCGATGCTGCTTTTTGGAATATGCAGTTGATGTTTTGGGTAGCTGAATTGACACCATCTTTATTGTTTTGGTACTGTGAGTTATTGAAAAACTGTATAGAGTTCATCATTTCATTTGAGTTCAATGTTTCAATGAATGTCTCTGCACTGTTTGGAGCCCATCTGAACGATTGGTTTATGTTGTAGAGTTTATTGGGCTGTTTTTTTGAATGAATATTGCCAGTTAATTTCTTCAGAAACACGTTGATCTGACTGTGATCTGACAATGGTGTCTGTGGTCTGACAATGAATGCACTAATGGAGGAGGGGTCAATGTCAGTGATGGCATAATCGACTACACTTGTCCCAAGAGCTGAGCAGTAAGTAAACTGACCTAAAGAGTCCCCTCTGATTCTACCATTAAGCATGTACAGGCCTAAGGCTCGACAGAGACAGAGATGTACTAACTCTTTTCCATTTTTGTTCAGTATTTGGTCAGGACTGTTTCTATTATTTATAATAGGGCTACTGTACAAGGAGGGGTGTCCAAATATGTGGTGGTTACCTCCCGCATCAGTGTAGTCAGGCTCAGAACCTGTTCAGGCATTGAAATCTCCACAAAGAAGCATATTACCCTGCGCCTGAAATGTAATGATTTCTGTCTGGAGATTGTCAAAAAACTGATCATCATAACTGATCATCATAATATGATGAATCTGAAGGAGGAGCATAAGCTGCACATATGTATACATCATTGTCACAATAGATTGTACCTTTGTTAAGTTTTAGCCAAATGTGAGTGGTACCTTTTTTCATTTCATTCAGTGCTAAGTCCTGCTTATGCCAAATGATGATTCCACCTGAGTCTCGGCCCCGTTTAACATTTTTATGTTTGATTGATGGTAGTAAACTTTCTCTATAGCCTGAGGGACACTGAGTATCTATGTCTCCACGACACCATGTTTCCAGTAGGATTATGATGTCCTGTCCCTTGATGTTTTTAATCAATTCTGGATTAGTTGTTTTATAACCAAAATGTGAAGAGTATAGGCCCTGGATATTCCAAGAGCTGATAGTTAATGATCTCATTTATAATAAGTGATATTCACTGGTTTGAGTAAAGTACATCGAAAAAAATATATTAAAAAAATACTATATATATATATATATATATATATATATATATATATATACACACACACATACACACACACATATATATATATATATATATATATATATATATATATATACATATATACATATACACACATACATACATACACACACACACATAC
>NC_143035.1:697500-707500 GCF_057628025.1 Oncorhynchus mykiss | reverse complement strand
TCTCATTCTGTCTCTTTCTTTCTCTGTCTCTGTCTCTCTCTGTCTCTGTCTCTCTATGTCTCAATTTCTTTCTCTGTCTGTCTCTCTCTGTCTGTCTCTTTCTGTCTCTGTCTCTGTCTCTCTCTGTCTCTGTCTCTGTCTCTATCTCTCTCTGTCTCTCTCTTTCTCTGTTTGTCTATGTCTCTGTCTCTATTTTTCTGGTTCTCTGTCTGTCTCAATTTCTGTCTCTTTCTCTGTCTGTCTCTGTCTCTTTCTGTCTATTTCTGTCTGTGTCTCATTCTGTCTCTCTCTGTCTCTGTCTCTCTCTCTGTCTCTCTCTGTCTCTCTGTGTCTCTGTCTCTATCTCTCTCTGTCTCTGTCTCTCTCTTTCTCTGTTTTTCTATGTATCTGTCTGTCTCAATTTCTGTCTCTGTCTGTCTCTGTCTCTTTCTTTCTCTGTCTGTCTCTTTCTCTGTCTGTCTCTGTCTCTTTCTGTCTATTTCTGTCTGTGTCTCATTCTGTCTCTTTCTTTCTCTGTCTCTGTCTCTCTCTGTCTCTGTCTCTCTATGTCTCAATTTCTTTCTCTGTCTGTCTCTGTCTCTATCTGTCTCTCTCTGTCTGTCTCTTTCTGTCTCTGTCTCTGTCTCTCTCTGTCTCTGTCTCTGTCTCTGTCTGTCTCTGTCTTTGTCTCAGTCTCTATCTCTCTCTGTCTCTCTCTTTCTCTGTTTGTCTATGTCTCTGTCTCTATTTTTCTGGTTCTCTGTCTGTCTCAATTTCTGTCTCTGTCTCTTTCTGTCTTTTTCTCTCTCTGTCTCTGTCTCTTTCTTTCTCTGTCTGTCTGTCTCTGTCTGTCTCTGTCACTTTCTGTCTATTTCTGTCTGTGTCTCATTCTGTCTCTCTCTGTCTCTGTCTCTCTCTCTGTCTCTCTCTGTCTCTCTGTGTCTCTGTCTCTATCTCTCTCTGTCTCTGTCTCTCTCTTTCTCTGTTTTTCTATGTCTCTGTCTGTCTCAATTTCTGTCTCTGTCTGTCTGTCTCTGTCTCTTTCTTTCTCTCTCTGTCTCTTTCTGTCTCTTTCTTTGTCTGTCTGTCTGTCTCTGTCTCTTTTTGTCTCTTTCTTTCTCTGTCTGTCTGTCTCTGTCTGTCTCTGTCTCTTTCTGTCTATTTCTGTCTGTGTCTCATTCTGTCTCTCTCTGTCTCTGTCTCTCTCTGTCTCTGTCTCTCTCTGTCTCTCTGTGTCTCCGTCTCTATCTCAATTCAATTCAATTCAATTTCAATTCAAGGGCTTTATTGGCATGGGAAACATGTGTTAACATTGCCAAAGCAAGTGAGGTAGACAACATACAAAGTGAAAATATAAAGTGAAAAACAACAAAAATTAACAGTAAACATTACACATACAGAGGTTTCAAAACAGTAAAGACATTACAAATGTCATATTATATATATATATACAGTGTTTTAACAATGTACAAATGGTTAAAGGACACAAGATAAAATAAATAAGCATAAATATGGGTTGTATTTACAATGGTGTGTGTTCTTCACTGGTTGCCCTTTTCTCGTGGCAACAGGTCACAAATCTTGCTGCTGTGATGGCACACTGTGGAATTTCACCAAGTAGATATGGGAGTTTTTCAAATTTGGATTTGTTTTCGAATTCTTTGTGGATCTGTGTAATCTGAGGGAAATATGTCTCTCTAATATGGTCATACATTGGGCAGGAGGTTAGGAAGTGCAGCTCAGTTTCCACCTCATTTTGTGGGCAGTGAGCACATAGCCTGTCTTCTCTTGAGAGCCATGTCTGCCTACGGCGGCCTTTCTCAATAGCAAGGCTATGCTCACTGAGTCTGTACATAGTCAAAGCTTTCCTTAATTTTGGGTCAGTCACAGTGGTCAGGTATTCTGCCGCTGTGTACTCTCTGTTTAGGGCCAAATAGCATTCTAGTTTGCTCTGTTTTTTTGTTAATTCTTTCCAATGTGTCAAGTAATTATCTTTTTGTTTTCTCATGATTTGGTTGGGTCTAATTGTGCTGTTGTCCTGGGGCTCTGTAGGGTGTGTTTGTGTTTGTGAACAGAGCCCCAGGACCAGCTTGCTTAGGGGACTCTTCTCCAGGTTCATCTCTCTGTAGGTGATGGCTTTGTTATGGAAGGTTTGTGAATCACTTCCTTTTAGGTGGTTGTAGAATTTAACGGCTCTTTTCTGGATTTTGATAATTAGTGGGTATCGGCCTAATTCTGCTCTGCATGCATTATTTGGTGTTCTACGTTGTACACGGAGGATATTTTTGCAGAATTCTGCGTGCAGAGTCTCAATTTGGTGTTTGTCCCATTTTGTGAAGTCTTGGTTGGTGAGCGGACCCCAGACCTCACAACCATAAAGGGCAATGGGCTCTATGACTGATTCAAGTATTTTTAGCCAAATCCTAATTGGTATGTTGAAATTTTGTTTCTTTTGATGGCATAGAATGCCCTTCTTGCCTTGTCTCTCAGATCGTTCACAGCTTTGTGGAAGTTACCTGTGGCGCTGATGTTTAGGCCAAGGTATGTATAGTTTTTTGTGTGCTCTAGGGCAACAGTGTCTAGATTGAATTTGTATTTGTGGTCCTGGTGACTGGACCTTTTTTGGAACACCATTATTTTGGTCTTACTGAGATTTACTGTCAGGGCCCAGGTCTGACAGAATCTGTGCATAAGATCTAGGTGCTGCTGTAGGCCCTCCTTGGTTGGTGACAGAAGCACCAGATCATCGGCAAACAGCAGACATTTGACTTCGGATTCTAGCAGGGGGAGGCCGGGTGCTGCCGACTTTTCTAGTGCCCGCGCCAATTCGTTGATATATATGTTGAAGAGGGTGGGGCTTAAGCTGCATCCCTGTCTAACCCCACGACCCTGTGTGAAGAAATGTGTGTGTTTTTTGCCAATTTTAACCGCACACTTGTTGTTTGTGTACATGGATTTTATAATGTCGTATGTTTTACCCCCAACACCACTTTCCATCAGTTTGTATAGCAGACCCTCATGCCAGATTGAGTCGAAGGCTTTTTTGAAATCAACAAAGCATGAGAAGACTTTGCCTTTGTTTTGGTTTGTTTGGTTGTCAATTAGGGTGTACAGGGTGAATACATGGTCTGTTGTACGGTAATTTGGTAAAAAGCCAATTTGACATTTGCTCAGTACATTGTTTTCATTGAGGAAATGTACGAGTCTGCTGTTAATAATAATGCAGAGGATTTTCCCAAGGTTACTGTTGACACATATTCCACGGTAGTTATTGGGGTCAAATTTGTCTCCACTTTTGTGGATTGGGGTGATCAGTCCTTGGTTCCAAATATTGGGGAAGATGCCAGAGCTAAGTATGATGTTAAAGAGTTTTAGTATAGCCAATTGGAATTTGTTGTCTGTATATTTGATCATTTCATTGAGGATACCATCAACACCACAGGCCTTTTTGGGTTGGAGGGTTTTTATTTTGTCCTGTAACTCATTCAATGTAATTGGATAATCCAGTGGGTTCTGGTAGTCTTTAATAGATGATTCTAAGAGCTGTATTTGATCATGTATATGTTTTTGCTCTTTATTCTTTGTTATAGAGCCAAAAAGATTGGAGAAGTGGTTTACCCATACATCTCCATTTTGGATAGATAATTCTTCTTGTTGTTGTTTGTTTAGTGTTTTCCAATTTTCCCAGAAGTGGTTAGAGTCTATGGATTCTTCAATTGCATTGAGCTGATTTCTGACATGCTGTTCCTTCTTTTTCCGTAGTGTATTTCTGTATTGTTTTAGTGATTCACCATAGTGAAGGCGTAGACTCAGGTTTTCCGGGTCTCTATGTTTTTGGTTGGACAGGTTTCTCAATTTCTTTCTTAGATTTTTGCATTCTTCATCAAACCATTTGTCATTATTGTTAATTTTCTTCAGTTTTCTATTTGAGATTTTTAGATTTGATAGGGAAGCTGAGAGGTCAAATATACTGTTAAGATTTTCTACTGCCAAGTTTACACCTTCACTATTACAGCGGAACGTTTTACCCAGGAAATTGTCTAAAAGGGATTGAATTTGTTGTTGCCTAGTTGTTTTTTGGTAGGTTTCCAAACTGCATTCCTTCCATCTATAGCATTTCTTAATGTTACTCAGTTCCTTTGGCTTTGATGCCTCATGATTGAGTATTGCTCTGTTTAAGTAGACTGTGATTTTGCTGTGGTCTGATAGGGGTGTCAGTGGGCTGACTGTGAACGCTCTGAGAGACTCTGGGTTGAGGTCGGTGATAAAGTAGTCTACAGTACTACTGCCAAGAGATGAGCTATAGGTGTACCTACCATAGGAGTCCCCTCGAAGCATACCGTTGACTATGTACATACCCAGCGTGCGACAGAGCTGCAGGAGTTGTGACCCGTTTTTGTTGGTTATGTTGTCATAGTTGTGCCTAGGGGGGCATATGTGGGAGGGAATGCTGTCACCTCCAGGCAGGTGTTTGTCCCCCTGTGTGCTTAGGGTGTCAAGTTCTTGTCCGGTTCTGGCATTTCTCTGTCTCTGTCTCTCTGTCTCTGTCTCTACCTGTCTGTCTGTCTGTCTGTCTCTCTCTCTCTGTCCCTCTCTGTCCCTTTCTGTCTCTGTCTCTCTGTCTCTGTCCCTTTCTGTCTCTGTCTCTCTGTCTCTGTCTGTCTGTCTGTCTGTCTTTCTCTGTCTCTCTCTGTCCCTCTCTGTTTGTCTCTGTCTCTGTCCCTCTCTCTCTCTGTGTCTTTCTCTCTGTCTCTGTCTCTACCTGTCTGTCTGTGTGTCTCTCTGTCTCTGTCTCTGTCTCTCTCTGTCTCTCTCTGTTTGTCTCTGTCTCTGTCTGTATCTCTCTGTCTCTGTCTGTCTCTGTCAGTCTCTGTCTCTGTCTCTCTGTCTCTGTCTCTCTGTCTGTGTCTCTGTCTCTCTCTGTCCCTCTCTGTTTGTCTCTGTCTCTGTTTGTCTCTGTCTCTGTCCCTCTCTCTCTCTCTGTCTCTGTCTCTACCTGTCTGTCTGTCTGTCTGTCTGTCTGTCTCTCTGTCTCTGTCTCGCTCTGTCTATGTCTCTCAATGTCTGTCTCTGTCTCTTTCTGTCTCTCTCTCTCTCTTTCTGTCTCTATCTGTCTCTCTCTGTCTCTGTCTGTCTCTGTATCGGTCCCTCTCTGTCTCTGTCTCTTCATGTCTGTCTCTCTGTTTCTGTCTCTCTCTGTCTCTGTCTCTCTCTGTCTCCGTCTGTCTCTCTCTGTCTCTGCCTGTTTCTGTTTCTGTCTGTGTCTGTCTCTGTTTCTGTCTCTGTCTGTCTCTGTCTCTCTCTGTCTCGGTCCCTCTCTGTCTCTTCATGTCTGTCTCTCTCTCTGTTTCTGTCTCTGTCTCTTTGTCTGTCTCTCTGTCTGTCGCTCTCTCTGTCTTTCTCTGTCTCTCTCTGTCTCCGTCTATCTCTCTCTGTCTCTGTCAGTCTCTGTCTCTGTCTTTCTCTGTCTCTGTCCCTCTCTGTTTGTCTCTGTCTCTGTCTCTCTGTCTCTCTCTGTCTCTTTCTGTGTCTGTCTGTCCCTTTCTGTCTCTGTCTCTCTGTCTGTCTCAGTCTGTCTCTGTCTCTGTCCCTTTCTGTCTATGTCTTTCTCTGTCTCTCTCTGTCTATGTCCCTCTCTGTTTGTCTCTGTCTCTCTGTCTCTGTATGTGTCTGTCTCTCTATGTGTCTTTCTCTCTGTCTCTGTCTCTACCTATCTGTCTATATCTGTCTCTCTGTCTCTCACTGTTTGTCTCTGTCTCTGTCTGTATCTCTCTGTCTCTGTCTGTCTCTGTCAGTCTCTGTCTCTGTCTGGCTCTGTCTCTGTCTCTCGCTGTCTCTCCATGTCTGTCTCTGTCTCTGTTTGTCTCTTTCTGTCTCTCAGTCTGTCTCTTTATGTCTGTCTCTCTCTCTCTCTCTCTCTTTCTTTCTCTGTCTGTCTCTCTCTGTCTCTGTCTGTCTATGTCTGTCACTCTATCTCTATCTCTATCTGTCTCTCTCTGTTTCTGTCTCTGTCTCTCTCTCTGTCTCGGTCCCTCTGTCTCTGTCTCTCTCTGTCTTTCTCTCTGTCTCTGTCGCTGTCTGTATGTCTCTGTCTGTATCAATTCAATTCAATTCAAGGGCTTTATTGGCATGGGAAACATGTGTTAACATTGCCAAAGCAAGTGAAGTAGACAACATACAAAGTGAAAATATAAAGTGAAAAACAACAAAAATGAACAGTAAACATTACACATACAGAGGTTTCAAAACAGTAAAGACATTACAAATGTCATATTATATATATATATATACAGTGTTTTAACAATGTACAAATGGTTAAAGGACACAAGATAAAATAAATAAGCATAAATATGGGTTGTATTTACAATGGTGTGTGTTCTTCACTGGTTGCCCTTTTCTCGTGGCAACAGCTCTGTCAGTCTCTATTTTTCTGGTTCTCTGTCTCTTTGTGTCTTTTTCTCTCTCTGTCTCAGTCTCTGTCTCGTTCTGTCTCTTTCTTTGTCTGTCTGTCTCTGTCTCTTTTTGTCTCTTTCTTTCTCTGTCTGTCTGTCTCTGTCTGTCTCTGTCTCTTTCTGTCTTTTTCTGTCTGTGTCTCATTCTGTCTCACTCTGTCTCTGTCGGTCTCTCTCTGTCTGTCTCACTCTGTCTCTGTCTGTCTCTCTCTGTCTGTCTCTCTCGGTCTCTTTTTGTC
Source organism: Oncorhynchus mykiss (assembly GCF_057628025.1). NCBI lineage: Eukaryota > Metazoa > Chordata > Actinopteri > Salmoniformes > Salmonidae > Oncorhynchus > Oncorhynchus mykiss. The sequence goes on along the minus strand of NC_143035.1, from coordinate 700,830 downwards.
TCTCTCTTTCTCTGTCTGTCTGTCTCTGTCTCAGTCTCTGTCTCTGTCTTTCTCTCTCTGTCTCTGTCTCTCTCTGTCTCTCTGTCTCTGTCTGTCTTTCTCTCTCTGTCTGTCTGTGTCTCTGTTTGTCTCTGTCTGTATCTATTTGTCTCTGTCCCTCTCTATTTGTCTCTGTCTCTGTCTCTGTTTCTATATCTGTCTCTGTCTCTCGTTGTCTCTCTCTGTCTATCTCTGTCTGTTTCTGTCTCTGTCTCTTAGTCAGTCTCTCTGTCTCTCTATCTCTGTCTCTCTATATCTGTCTCTCTGTCTCTCTCTCTGTCTCTCCCTGTCTCTCTCTGTCTCTCTCTGTCTGTCTCTCTCTGTCTGTAAGACTATGTCTCTCTCTGTCTGTCTCGGTCTCTGTCTGTCTCTCTGTCTGTCTCTTTCTGTCTCTTCTCTGTCTCTGTCCCTCTCTGTTTGTCACTCTGTCTATCCCTGTCTGTCTATGTCTGTCTCCCTCTCTGTCTCTGTCTGTCTGTCTGTCTGTCTCTGTCTGTCTGTCATTACAAATGTCATATTATATATATATATATATATACAGTGTTTTAACAATGTACAAATGGTTAAAGGACACAAGATAAAATAAATAAGCATAAATATGGGTTGTATTTACAATGGTGTGTGTTCTTCACTGGTTGCCCTTTTCTCATGGCAACAGGTCACAAATCTTGCTGCTGTGATGGCACACTGTGGAATTTCACCAAGTAGATATGGGAGTTTTTCAAATTTGGATTTGTTTTCGAATTCTTTGTGGATCTGTGTAATCTGAGGGAAATATGTCTCTCTAATATGGTCATACATTGGGCAGGAGGTTAGGAAGTGCAGCTCAGTTTCCACCTCATTTTGTGGGCAGTGAGCACATAGCCTGTCTTCTCTTGAGAGCCATGTCTGCCTACGGCGGCCTTTCTCAATAGCAAGGCTATGCTCACTGAGTCTGTACATAGTCAAAGCTTTCCTTAATTTTGGGTCAGTCACAGTGGTCAGGTATTCTGCTGCTGTGTACTCTCTGTTTAGGGCCAAATAGCATTCTAGTTTGCTCAGTTTTTTTGTTAATTCTTTCCAATGTGTCAAGTAATTATCTTTTTGTTTTCTCATGATTTGGTTGGGTCTAATTGTGCTGTTGTCCTGGGGCTCTGTAGGGTGTGTTTGTGAACAGAGCCCCAGGACCAGCTTGCTTAGGGGACTCTTCTCCAGGTTCATCTCTCTGTAGGTGATGGCTTTGTTATGGAAGGTTTGTGAATCACTTCCTTTTAGGTGGTTGTAGAATTTAACGGCTCTTTTCTGGATTTTGATAATTAGTGGGTATCGGCCTAATTCTGCTCTGCATGCATTATTTGGTGTTCTACGTTGTACACGGAGGATATTTTTGCAGAATTCTGCGTGCAGAGTCTCAATTTGGTGTTTGTCCCATTTTGTGAAGTCTTGGTTGGTGAGCGGACCCCAGACCTCACAACCATAAAGGGCAATGGGCTCTATGACTGATTCAAGTATTTTTAGCCAAATCCTAATTGGTATGTTGAAATTTATGTTTCTTTTGATGGCATAGAATGCCCTTCTTGCCTTGTCTCTCAGATCGTTCACAGCTTTGTGGAAGTTACCTGTGGCGCTGATGTTTAGGCCAAGGTATGTATAGTTTTTTGTGTGCTCTAGGGCAACAGTGTCTAGATTCAATTTGTATTTGTGGTCCTGGTGACTGGACCTTTTTTGGAACACCATTATTTTGGTCTTACTGAGATTTACTGTCAGGGCCCAGGTCTGACAGAATCTGTGCATAAGATCTAGGTGCTGCTGTAGGCCCTCCTTGGTTGGTGACAGAAGCACCAGATCATCGGCAAACAGCAGACATTTGACTTCGGATTCTAGCAGGGGGAGGCCGGGTGCTGCAGACTTTTCTAGTGCCCGCGCCAATTCGTTGATATATATGTTGAAGAGGGTGGGACTTAAGCTGCATCCCTGTCTAACCCCACGACCCTGTGTGAAGAAATGTGTGTGTTTTTTGCCAATTTTAACCGCACACTTGTTGTTTGTGTACATGGATTTTATAATGTCGTATGTTTTACCCCCAACACCACTTTCCATCAGTTTGTATAGCAGACCCTCATGCCAGATTGAGTCGAAGGCTTTTTTGAAATCAACAAAGCATGAGAAGACTTTGCCTTTGTTTTGGTTTGTTTGGTTGTCAATTAGGGTGTGCAGGGTGAATACATGGTCTGTTGTACGGTAATTTGGTAAAAAGCCAATTTGACATTTGCTCAGTACATTGTTTTCATTGAGGAAATGTACGAGTCTGCTGTTAATAATAATGCAGAGGATTTTCCCAAGGTTACTGTTGACACATATTCCACAGTAGTTATTGGGGTCAAATTTGTCTCCACTTTTGTGGATTGGGGTGATCAGTCCTTGGTTCCAAATATTGGGGAAGATGCCAGAGCTAAGTATGATGTTAAAGAGTTTTAGTATAGCCAATTGGAATTTGTTGTCTGTATATTTGATCATTTCATTGAGGATACCATCAACACCACAGGCCTTTTTGGGTTGGAGGGTTTTTATTTTGTCCTGTAACTCATTCAATGTAATTGGAGAATCCAGTGGGTTCTGGTAGTCTTTAATAGATGATTCTAAGATCTGTATTTGATCATGTATATGTTTTTGCTCTTTATTCTTTGTTATAGAGCCAAAAAGATTGGAGAAGTGGTGTACCCATACATCTCCATTTTGGATAGATAATTCTTCGTGTTGTTGTTTGTTTAGTGTTTTCCAATTTTCCCAGAAGTGGTTAGAGTCTATGGATTCTTCAATTGCATTGAGCTGATTTCTGACATGCTGTTCCTTCTTTTTCTGTAGTGTATTTCTGTATTGTTTTAGTGATTCACCATAGTGAAGGCGTAGACTCAGGTTTTCCGGGTCTCTATGTTTTTGGTTGGACAGGTTTCTCAATTTCTTTCTTAGATTTTTGCATTCTTCATCAAACCATTTGTCATTATTGTTAATTTTCTTCGGTTTTCTATTTGAGATTTTTAGATTTGATAGGGAAGCTGAGAGGTCAAATATACTGTTAAGATTTTCTACTGCCAAGTTTACACCTTCACTATTACAGCGGAACGTTTTACCCAGGAAATTGTCTAAAAGGGATTGAATTTGTTGTTGCCTAATTGTTTTTTGGTAGGTTTCCAAACTGCATTCCTTCCATCTATAGCATTTCTTAATGTTACTCAGTTCCTTTGGCTTTGATGCCTCATGATTGATTATTGCTCTGTTTAAGTAGACTGTGATTTTGCTGTGGTCTGATAG
>NC_143035.1:675000-692500 GCF_057628025.1 Oncorhynchus mykiss | reverse complement strand
ACTTCCATAAAGTGCTATTGGTAGGATTACACTGTCAAATATTTTAGTCCAAATTCTAATTGGGATGTTGATTTTGAATAATTTCATTTTTATTGCATACATTGCACTGCAGGCTTTTTCTTTGAGTGCCTTCACTCCCATATTAAAGTTTCCCGATGCAGATATGGTCAGACCAAGGTAGGTGTAATGTTTTGTGTGTTCAATTAAGGTGTTGTTCAAGGTGAATTTACATTTGTGTTTCTGACATCTGGGTTTTTTTTTGGAAAATCATGATTTTAGTTTTTTGGAAATTTACTGCCAGGGCCCAATTATGGCAATATTGCTCCAGAATATTAATGTTTTGTTGAAGACCTTCTTTGGTTGGTGATAGAAGTACCAAGTCATCAGCATATAGCAGGTATTTCACCTCTGTGTCAAATAGTGTGAGTCCTGGGGCTGGAGATTGGTCCAACATGTCTGCTAATTCATTGATATAAATGTTGAAAAGATTTGGACTCAAATTGCAGCCTTGTCTCACACCTCGACATTGTGAAAAAAATTCTGTTCTTTGGTTTTTGATTTTTATTGCACACTTGTTTTCTGTGTACATACATTTTATTAAGTCATACACCTTACCACCAAGCCCACTTTGTAGAATTTTGTAGAATAGCCCTTCATGCCAAATCGAATCAAATGCTTTTTTAAAGTCAATAAAGCAAGCAAAGATTTTGCCCTCTTTTTTTTGGTGGACGTGTTTATTAATAAGTGTGTGTAAGGTGTATATATGGTCAGTAGTGCGATGGTTAGGGAGAAAGCCAATTTGACATTTACTTTTTTTACATTTACTTTTTTCTTGAAGAAAGGTTTGAATTCTTGAATTCAAAATGCTACAGAAAACCTTTCCCAAGTTACTGTTGACGCAAATTCCCCTGTAATTATTGGGGTCTGATTTGTCTCCACTTTTGTGGATAGGGGAGATGAGCCCCTGGTTCCAGACATCAGGGAAGCAGCCAGAAGTTAAAACCATGTTGAACAATTTAAGCACAGCATTTTGCAACTCAGGTGTGCTGTTTTTCAGCATTTCATTTCTGATGTTGTCTACACCACAAGCCTTTTTTGATTTAATAGATTTTAGCTTTTCATTTAGTTCTTGTTGGGTTATTGGGTAATCTAATGGATTTTGGTTGTTTTTAATGACTGATTCAAGGATGTTCAATTTTTCTTTAATTTCTAATTGGTTCTGTTGTAAGTCTTTTTGTGGGATGTTTTTGTATAGATTATCAAAGTAAGTTTTCCAAATTCCTACATCTTGTATGGCTAATTCTTGTGGCTTTGTTGTGCTTAAATTGTTCCACATGTCCCAGAACTGATTTTGGTCAATTGCGTTTTCAATTTCATCAAGTGTCTTGTTGGTATAATTCAATTTCTTGCATTTCAGTGTTTGTTTATACTGTTTCAGAGTTTCAAAGTATTCATATCGTAGCTCTGGGTTGTTTTGCTGCTTGTGTTTTTTGTTTGACATTTGTCTTAGGTGTTTTCTAATTGTTTTACATTCAAATTATCAAATCAAATTTGTCAGAAACATTTTGATTTTTGCTTCTGATGTTGCATTGCTTTGGTTTTCTCAAATTTGCTTTTGATGCTGCTTTTTGGAATATGCAGTTGATGTTTTGGGTAGCTGAATTGACACCATCTTTATTGTTTTGGTACTGTGAGTTATTGAAAAACTGTATAGAGTTCATCATTTCATTTGAGTTCAATGTTTCAATGAATGCCTCTGCACTGTTTGGAGCCCATCTGAACGATTGGTTTATGTTGTAAAGTTTATTGGGCTTTTTTTTGAATGAATATTGCCAGTTAATTTCTTCAGAAACACGTTGATCTGACTGTGATCTGACAATGGTGTCTGTGGTCTGACAGTGAATGCACTAATGGAGGAGGGGTCAATGTCAGTGATGGCATAATCGACTACACTTGTCCCAAGAGCTGAGCAGTAAGTAAACTGACCTAAAGAGTCCCCTCTGATTCTACCATTAAGCATGTACAGGCCTAAGGCTCGACAGAGATGTACTAACTCTTTTCCATTTTTGTTCAGTATTTGGTCAGGACTGTTTCTATTATTTATAATAGGGCTACTGTACAAGGAGGGGTGTCCAAATATGTGGTGGTTACCTCCCGCATCAGTGTAGTCAGGCTCAGAACCTGTTCTTGCATTGAAATCTCCACAAAGAAGCACTTTACCCTGCGCCTGAAATGTAATGATTTCTGTCTGGAGATTGTCAAAAAACTGATCATCATAACTGATCATCATAATATGATGAATCTGAAGGAGGAGCATAAGCTGCACATATGTATACATCATTGTCACAATAGATTGTACCTTTGTTAAGTTTTAGCCAAATGTGAGTGGTACCTTTTTTCATTTCATTCAGTGCTAAGTCCTGCTTATGCCAAATGATGATTCCACCTGAGTCTCGGCCCCGTTTAACATATTTATGTTTGATTGATGGTAGTAAACTTTCTCTATAGCCTGAGGGACACTGAGTATCTATGTCTCCACGACACCATGTTTCCAGTAGGATTATGATGTCCTGTCCCTTGATGTTTTTAATAAATTCTGGATTAGTTGTTTTATAACCAAAATGTGAAGAGTATAGGCCCTGGATATTCCAAGAGCTGATAGTTAATGATCTCATTTATAATAAGTGATATTCACTGGTTTGAGTAAAGTACATCGAAAAAAAAAAGAAAAAAAAATACTATATATATACATACATACATATATATATATATATATATATATATATATATATATATATATATATATATATATATATACATACATACATACATATACACATATATATATATATATACATATATATACATACATATATATATACATATACACATAGACATACACACACATACATACATACATACATACACACACACACACACACATACATACAATCTACATACACACTTATATATTTATATATATATATATATATATATATATATATATATATATATATATATATATATATATATATATATATATATATATATACATATACATACATACATGCACATACACATATACACACATACATACATACACACACACGCGCACACACACACACACACACACATACACACACCATTACATATAATAATTATTATCATACCGGTGTCAATACATTTAGGAATATTTGTAAACAAATTAATAAGAATGGAATAAGATTGCATTGTACTTATTTTATGTGCAATCTGCAACCCTGTGTGTTTGTGTGTGTCTGTTTGCGTGCCCGTGTGTGAATTAAAGGGACTGTCTAGCTAAGTAGTCTGCATATTAGTTGCAGTAGTTGGCGCACCTCTCATATCTCTGATTGTTCTAGGGGTCTTCTGCCAGAGGTTACCTCAGCATATGTAGGCTGACGATCTGACTGATACATGGTGTGGACTGCATCATGTGGTTTACTTCCCTGAAGGGCAGTGTTCTGACCGACCCTGGAGTAGTGGTCAGAGCTGTGTTGTGATGGGCTGGGTCTAGTAGAGCTGTGTTGTGATGGGCCAGGTCTAGTAGAGCTGTGTTGTGATGGGCCGGGTCTAGTAGAGCTGTGTTGTGATGGGCCGGGTCTAGTAGAGCTGTGTTGTGATGGGCCAGGTCTAGTAGAGCTGTGTTGTGATGGGCCAGGTCTAGTAGAGCTGTGCTGTGTTGGGCCTGGTCTAGTAGAGCTGTGCTGTAATAAGCCATGTCTGGCTCTTTTCTCCTCGGGATGGTGGAGGTACTGTTGTTTCAGAAGGTGGGGCGGGGGACCTTTGTTGCTGGGGTGATGGGTGTGTGGGTCCCTGCCAAGTGTTGCATCTTTTAGGTCCTTGGCAAAGGTTCTGATACTGTCCTGATCAAGATGTATATTATCATATAAGTGTTGACATGTCAGAGTGGGGTGGTGAGCCGTTCTGACGTTGAGCAGTGAGGCACAGTCCACAGTGATCTGTTGATTTATTTTGTCGATCAACTTTCCTGGGAAGTCTTTTCTTGGTAGGAGGGTGGACACAACTATATTGGTTGTTGGGAACATAGCCTGTGCCCGTTCTGCCACTCTTCTCACTGCCCCAGATACATTTTCACCTTTGGCATGAAGGTCATTTGTGCCAGTGTGGATGATGATGTTGTCAGGGGTGTCAATCCTGGTCTGACTGAGTAGCTGCATTGCACTCTCAGTTGTAGGACACCAGAATTTATACACCTGGTGTCTAGGGAATCATCTTTCCTGGACTAAGAACTTCCCATTTGAATCAATTAGGATTGCAGTTGTGGGTGATTGTCTGGGTGGAGCAGACTGGGAGGCTGGTATTCTGACCTGGGCTGGAGCAGACTGGGAGGCTGGTAGGTTAACCTGGGCTGGAGCAGACTGGAAGGCTGGTATTCTGACCTGGGCTGGAGCAGACTGTGAGGCTGGTAGGTTGACCTGGGCTGGAACAGACTGGGAGGCTGGTATTCTGACCTGGGCTGGAGCAGACTGGGAGGCTGGTAGGTTGACCTGGGCTGGAGCAGACTGAGAGGCTGGTAGGTTGACCTGGGCTGGAGCAGACTGGTAGGCTGGTGCAGTGTCATCCGGCTGTGTAGTGGAGGCCATGCTGGTCTCAGGTTCTGATTGTGTTGTACCAAGCGGGTGGACATGTTCTTTAGATGCAGAGGACACAATGACTCTCTGCCGTTTGAGGGTGTAATGTACCTCTCTTTTTGTTCGAGCTCCTTTCTTGTTGTGCTCAGATGGTCTCTGAGGTCATCATTTGTCTGACTCAGCTTGTCCATTCTGCTTTCTAATTTAGCTATAGATGCTCTGCTCTCCTCCCTGAACTGTTTCATCTCTTCTTTGAGTTTCTGGACAGTGTCCTCCTCTTGAAGCTTGTTCTCTCTGAGTTCTATGACCTCTGCTTCGACTAGAGAGAGGGTGTTGTGGAAACGTTGCATAGCAGGTATTCTTATTGAAATTGACATGTCCTTGACTCTGTCTGCTGCAGGTGAGGTAGGTAAAGGGACATTGAGGGCTTCCTGCTGGGTCACAGAGACCATTGGGGTCTGCTTTTCTCCATCTCCCTCCTTGACTTTTTCCTCATTTTCTGAGATGATGTCAGCGTCTGCTTTTAGGGTAGCAAACCTATTCTCAAAAGCCTGGAGGCTTGAATCATTGCCTTGTATCAATACAGTTCCATTATTATATAAGTTTCCTGTTTGATATGTGTTGCTCTGGTCAGCTTCTTCAAAAATGCTGATCTGACATCCTTGGCTGATGCCCCTCTTTTTTGAGAAAGGGAAATGATTGCAAATAACCTTTTTCCATATGTTCCCTCGATTGGTATTAAAAATTAAATTTGCTCTTGTTTTGTAACTGGTAAGATCTGCAAACAGGCATTCATGGTTCTGTCCCATCAACAAACCTTTGAAACTTTTCTTAGCTTTCTCTGTTTGGATGTCTGGTGGGTAAACAATTTCCATAGCAACGCTGGTGATGTTGGCTACAATGTTGCAATAGAAGTGCTGTTTCTTGTATTATGGTCTCTTGTTTCTTCAGAGGACTGTTTCACTTTGTTGTCCTTTTTTCTTTTCCTTTTTTCTTCTGTCCTTATTTTGTCTTCCTTTCTTCTGTTAACTAGATATTTTTTTGTTATTCTTTGTAAGCTAGCCAGCTTCTTCCAGGAGAGTCCCTAGCAACTGCTTAGCAACATGTAGACAATACAGCTAGCAATTCAGCTAGCTAAGATAACTGTATAATTTTATGAAAAATAGTTACTTTTTCAAAAGCCTGTCTTTTTGGTTTGTTGCTCTTCTATTGAGTCTTGCAGTTTTCTTTTGATTTTTTCGATGTACTTCACTCTAAAAAAAACATTTAAATCTCAATATATACAGGAGCTCATTTTTCAGCAGCTGCTCAATTTGGAACTCCGGAACTCTCTCTGTCTGTCTCTGTCTCTCTGTCTGTCTCTGTCTGTCTCTCTCTCTGTCTCTGTCTCTGTTTGTCTCTGTCTCTGTCTTTCTCTCTCTTTCTGTCTCTCTGTCTGTCTGTCTTTCTCTCTCTGTCTCTCTCTGTCTCTGTCTCTGTCTTTCTCTCTGTCTCTGACTCTTCATGTCTGTCTATGTCTGTCTCTCTGTCTCTCTCTGTCTCTGTCTGTCTATGTCTGTCTCTTTATCTCTATCTCTATCTGTCTCTCTCTGTTTCTGTCTCTGTCTCTCTCTCTGTCTCGGTCCCTCTGTCTCTGTTTCTCTCTGTCTTTCTCTCTGTCTCTGTCTGTCTCTGTCTGTCTCTCTCTGTCTCTGTCTCTCTCTGTCTTTCTGTCTGTTTCTGACACTTAATGTCCGTCTATGTCTGTCTCTCTGTCTCTGTCTCTGTCTGTCTCTGTCTGAATCTCTGTCTCTGTCTCTCTCTGTCTTTCTCTCTGTCTCTTCATGTCTGTCTCTCTGTCTCTATCTCTCTCTCTGTCTCTCTCTGTTTCTGTCTCTGTCTCTGTCTTTCTCTGTCTCTCTCTGTCTCTCTCTCTCTCTCTCTCTCTCTCTCTCTCTGTCAAACTCTGTCAATCTCTGTCTCTGTCTCTTTCTGTCTCTGTCCCTCTCAGTTTGTCTCTGTATCTGTCTCTCTGTCTCTGTCTGTGTCTGTCTCTCTATGTCTCTATCTGTCTCTGTCTGTCTCTGTCTGTCTTTCTCTCACTTTCTGTCTCTCTCTCTCTCTGTCTGTCTCTGTCTCTCCATGTGTGTCTGTCTTTCTCTATTACTCTGTCTATGTCTGTCTCTTTCTCTGTCTGTATCGCTCTGTTTCTGACTGTCTCTGTCTGTCTCTGTTTCTGTCTCTCCCGGTCTGTCTGTCTATATGTCTCTCTCTCTGTCTCGCCCTCTCTGTCTGTCTCTCTCTGTCTTTCTCTGTCTCTGTTTGTCTCTGTCTCTCTCTGTCTCTCTCTGTCTCTCTCTGTTTGTCTCTGTCTCTGTCTGTTTCTGTCTCTGTCTCTCTCTGTCTCTCTCTGTCTCTCTCTGTCTTTCTCTGTCTCTGTCTCTCTCTGTCTCTGTCCCTCTCGGTCTCTCCCTGTCTGTCTCTCTCTCTGTTTTTTTCTGTCTCTCTCTCTCTCTCTGTCTTTCTCTGTCTGTCTCTCTTTGACTCTGCCTCTCTGTCTCTGTCTGTCTCTGTCTGTCTCTGTTTCTATCTCTCCCTGTCTGTCTCTCTCTCTGTTTTTGTCTGTCTCTGTCTCTCTCTCTCTTTGTCTGTCTGTCTGTCTCTGTCTCTCTCTGTCTGTCTCTGTCTCTGTCTGTCTCTGTCTGTTTTTGTCTGTCTATATCTGTCTCTGTTTCTTTCTCTCCCCGTGATTCTTTCTCTCTCCCTGTCTCTGCCTGTCTCTGTCTTTGTCTGTCTGTCTCTGTCCCTGTCTGTCCCTGTCTGTCCCTGTCTGTCTCTTTCTGTCTCTGTCTGTCTCTGTCTCTCTGTCTGTCTCTGTCTGTCTCTCTCTCTGTCTCTGTCTGTCTGTCTCTCTCTGTTTGTCTCTGTCTTTGTCTCTATGTCTCTGTCTGTCTGTCTCTGTCTCTTTCTGTCTCTTTCTGTCTCTGTCTGTCTGTCTCTTTCTGTCTCTGTATCTGTCTGTCACTGTTTCTTTCTGTCTCTGTATCTGTCTGTCACTGTTTCTTTCTGTCTCTGTCTCTATCTGTCGCTGTCTGTCTTTTTCTGTCTCTGTCTGTCGCTGTCTCTTTCTCTCTCTGTCTCTGTCTGTCTCTGTCTCTGTCTCTCTCTGTCTCTGTCTGTCTCTGTCTCTGTCTCTCTGTGTCTCTCTCTGTCTCTTTTTCTCTCTATGTCTCTATCTGTGTCCTTCTCTTTCATTCTCTGTCTCTTTATCTCTCTGTCTCTGTCTGTTTCCCGGCGTCTGTCTGTCTATATCTGTCTGTCTATATCTGTCTCTGTCTCTCTCAATTCAATTCAAGGGCTTTATTGGCATGGGAACCATGTGTTAACATTGCCAAAACAAGTGAGGTAGATAATATATAAAGTGAAATTAACAATACAAATTAACAGTAAACATTACACATACAGAAGTTTCAAAACAATAAAGACATTACAAATGTCATATTATATATATATACAGTGTTTTAACAATGTACAAATGGTAAAGGTCACAAGATAAAATAAATAAGCCTAAATATGGGTTGTATTTACAATGGTGTGTGTTCTTCACTCGTGGCAACAGGTCACAAATCTTGCTGCTGTGATGGCACACTGTGGAATTTCACCCAGTAGATATGGGAGTTTATCAAAATTGGATTTGTTTTCGAATTCTTTGTGGATCTGTGTAATCTGAGGGAAATATGTCTCTCTAATATGGTCATACATTGGGCAGGAGGTTAGGAAGTGCAGCTCAGTTTCCACCTCATTTTGTGGGCAATGAGCACAGCCTGTCTTCTCTTGAGAGCCATGTCTGCCTACGGCGGCCTTTCTCAATAGCAAGGCTATGCTCACTGAGTCTGTACATAGTCAAAGCTTTCCTTCATTTTGGGTCAGTCACAGTGGTCAGGTATTCTGCCGCTGTGTACTCTCTGTTTAGGGCCAAATAGCATTCTAGTTTGCTCTGTTTAATTATCTTTTTGTTTTCTCATGATTTGGTTGGGTCTAATTGTGCTGCTGTCCTGGGGCTCTGTGGGGTGTGTTTGTGTTTGTGAACAGAGCCCCAGGACCAGCTTGCTTAGGGGACTCTTCTCCTGGTTCATCTCTCTGTAGGTGATGGCTTTGTTGTGGAAGGTTTGGGAATCGCTTCCTTTTATGTGGTTATAGAATTTAACGTCTCTTTTCTGGATTTGATAATTAGTGGGTATCGGCCTAATTCTGCTCTGCATGCATTATTTGGTGTTCTACGTTATACACGGAGGATATTTTTGCAGAATTCTGCGTGCAGAGTCTCAATTTGGTGTTTGTCCCATTTTGTGAAGTCTTGGTTGGTGAGCGGACCCCAGACCTCACAACCATAAAGGGCAATGGGCTCTATGACTGATTCAAGTATTTTTAGCCAAATCCTAATTGGTATGTTGAAATTTATGTTCCTTTTGATGGCATAGAATGCCCTTCTTGCCTTGTCTCTCAGATCGTTCACAGCTTTGTGGAAGTTACCTGTGGCGCTGATGTTTAGGCAAGGTATGTATAGTTTTTTGTGTGCTCAAGGGCAACAGTGTCTAGATGGAATTTGTATTTGTGGTCCTGGTGATTGGACCTTTTTTGGAACACCATTATTTTGGTCTTACTGAGATTTACTGTCAGGGCCCAGGTCTGACAGAATCTGTGCATAAGATCTAGGTGCTGCTGTAGGCCCTCCTTGGTTGGTGACAGAAGCACCAGATCATCAGCAAACAGCAGACATTTGACTTCGGATTCTAGTAGGGTGAGGCCGGGTGCTGAAGACTTTTCTAGTGCCCGCGCCAATTCGTTGATATATATGTTGAAGAGGGTGGGGCTTAAGCTGCATCCCTGTCTCACCCCACGACCCTGTGTGAAGAAATGTGTGTGTGTTTTTTGCCAATTTTAACCGCACACTTGTTGTTTGTGTACATGGATTTTATAATGTTGTATGTTTTACCCCCAACACCACTTTCCATCAGTTTGTATAGCAGACCCTCATGCCAAATCACATACATTTTATTTTTATTTTCCATCAACTCATCTTCTAAACACTCTCCTGCAACCAGCCTCACCAATTTATATTTATAAAAAATTATTATTTACCTCAGATCTGTAATCCTCCAAGAAGCTAGCCAGAAACTCCAAGAAGCTAGCCAGAAACTAGCCAGAAGCTAGCCAGGAGCTAGCCCAGAAGCTAATCCAGAAGCTAATCAGAAGCTAGTTAGCTTCTTTACTGGCAAATCGTTAGTATTCAGCTAACCACGGTTTGTGGTCATCAGCTATCCTTTAGCTCGAAAATCTATCGCCAGTTTTGTACGGCGCAGCGCGGCTCGGAACGGAACATACCGGACCAATTTTTCTCTCCATGTCCCTGGATTTCAACTGCTCTCTGGAAATTCATACCCGGATCTCACAGCTAGCTAGCTGCTATCCGTGTGACAGTCGGCTTTCGTCGATTCCGGAGCAAACATCGATTGTTCCGGTGTTAGCCAGCTCTGTCAATCACTCCTGAGTTCCATCATTCACTCCTGGGCTGCAGTCACCTATCCGGACCCGTTTCACTGCCTACGCGGAGCCCCACCGGGCCTTCACAACTGGACTGCCGACGTTATCTACCTGAAGGAGATCCGGCTGGCTCCTCTGTCGCGACGTTACCTGAACGCCCATCTGCGGCCCGCTAACCGTTAGCTGTCTTACCGGCTGCTATCTGAATAGACAATCGGACAATTTATTTATTTTTATTATTATTATGTTTTCTTCTCGGGCCTCTATAACTATATCTATTGTTCTTATTTTTGTTGTTGTTGTGTGATTTGGATTAATCCCCTCTACCTCAGAGGTGGCTAACAACAGACTCCATCCTATGCTAGCTTGCTACCGGTTGGCTTGGCTAGCTGTCTAAATCGCCGTGACCCTCAACCAACCTCTCCACTCACTGGACCCTTTTGATCACTCGACTAAGCATGCCTCTCCTTAATGTCAATATGTCTTGTCCATTGCTGTTCTGGTTAGTGTTTATTGGCTTATTTCACTGTAGAGCCTCTAGTCCTGCTCACTATACCTTATCCAACCTATTAGTTCCACCACCCACACATGCAATGACATCTCCTGGTTTCAATGATGTTTCTAGAGACAATATCTCTCTCTTCATCACTCAATACCTAGGTTTACCTCCACTGTATTCACATCCTACCTTACCTTTGTCTGTACATTATACCTTGATGCTATTTTATCGCCCCCAGAAACCTCCTTTTACTCTCTGTTCCAGACGTTCTAGACGACCAATTCTTATTGCTTTTAGTCGCACCCTTATTCTACTCCTCCTATGTTCCTCTGGCGATGTAGAGGTGAATCCAGGCCCTGCAGTGCCTAGCTCCACTCCTATTCCCCAGGCGCTCTCTTTTGACGACTTCTGTAACCGTGATAGCCTTGGTTTCATGCATGTTAACATTAGAAGCCTCCTCCCTAAGTTTGTTCTATTCACTGCTTTAGCACACTCTGCCAACCCGGATGTTCTAGCTGTGTCTGAATCCTGGCTTAGGAAGACCACCAAAAATTCAGACATTTTAATTCCAAATTACAACATTTTCAGACAAGATAGAACTGCCAAAGGGGGCGGTGTTGCAATCTACTGCAAAGATAGCCTGCAGAGTTCTGTCCTACTATCCAGGTCTGTACCCAAACAATTTGAACTTCTACTTTTAAAAATCCACCTCTCTAAAAACAAGTCTCTCACCGTTGCCGCCTGCTATAGACCACCCTCTGCCCCCAGCTGTGCTCTGGACACCATATGTGAACTGATTGCCCCCCATCTATCTTCAGAGCTCGTGCTGCTAGGCGACCTAAACTGGAACATGCTTAACACCCCAGCCATCCTACAATCTAAACTTGATGCCCTCAATCTCACACAAATTATCAATGAACCTACCAGGTACCTCCCCAAAGCCTTAAACATGGGCACCCTCATAGATATCATCCTAACCAACTTCCCCTCTAAATACACCTCTGCTGTCTTCAACCAAGATCTCAGCGATCACTGCCTCATTGCCTGCATCCGTAATGGGTCAGCGGTCAAACGACCTCCTCTCATCACTGTAAAACGCTCCCTGAAACACTTCAGCGAGCAGGCCTTTCTAATCGACCTGGCCGGGGTATCCTGGAAGGATATTGACCTCATCCCGTCAGTAGAGGATGCCTGGATATTTTTTAAAAATGCCTTCCTAACCATCTTAAATAAACATGCCCCATTCAAGAAATTTAGAACCAGGAACAGATGGTTCTCCCCAGACCTGACTGCCCTTAACCAACACAAAAACATCCTATGGCGTTCTGCATTAGCATCGAACAGCCCCCGTGATATGCAGCTGTTCAGGGAAGCTAGAAACCATTATACACAGGCAGTTAGAAAAGCCAAGGCTAGCTTTTTCAAGCAGAAATTTGCTTCTTGCAACACTAACTCAAAAAAGTTCTGGGACACTGTAAAGTCCATGGAGAATAAGAACACCTCCTCCCAGCTGCCCACTGCACTGAAGATAGGAAACACTGTCACCACTGATAAATCCACCATAATTGAAAATTTCAATAAGCATTTTTCTACTGCTGGCCATGCTTTCCACCTGGCTACTCCTACCCCTGTCAACAGCACTGCACCCCCAACAGCAACTCGCCCAAGCCTTCCCCATTTCTCCTTCTCCCAAATCCATTCAGCTGATGTTCTGAAAGAGCTGCAAAATCTGGACCCCTACAAATCAGCCGGGCTAGACAATCTGGACCCTTTCTTTCTAAAATTATCTGCCGAAATTGTTGCCACCCCTATTACTAGCCTGTTCAACCTCTCTTTCGTGTCGTCTGAGATTCCCAAAGATTGGAAAGCAGCTGCGGTCATCCCCCTCTTCAAAGGGGGGGACACTCTTGACCCAAACTGCTACAGACCTATGTCTATCCTACCATGCCTTTCTAAGGTCTTCGAAAGCCAAGTCAACAAACAGATTACCGACCATTTTGAATCTCACCATACCTTCTCTGCTATGCAATCTGGTTTCAGAGCTGGTCATGGGTGCACCTCAGCCACGCTCAAGGTCCTAAACGATATCTTAACCGCCATCGATAAGAAACATTACTGTGCAGCCGTATTCATTGATCTGGCCAAGGCTTTCGACTCTGTCAATCACCACATCCTCATCGGCAGACTCAACAGCCTTGGTTTCTCAAATGATTGCCTCGCCTGGTTCACCAACTACTTCTCTGATAGAGTTCAGTGTGTCAAATCGGAGGGTCTGTTGTCCGGACCTCTGGCAGTCTCTATGGGGGTGCCACAGGGTTCAATTCTTGGACCGACTCTCTTCTCTGTATACATCAATGAGGTCGCTCTTGCTGCTGGTGAGTCTCTGATCCACCTCTACATGCTACATATTTAATTTATTTATTTATTTTGCTCCTTTGCACCCCATTATTTTTATTTCTACTTTGCACATTCTTCCATTGCAAAACCACCATTCCAGTGTTTTACTTGCTATATTGTATTTACCTTGCCACCAAGGCCTTTTTTTGCCTTACCTCCCTTCTCACCTCATTTGCTCACATTGTATATAGACTTGTTTATACTTTATTATTGACTGTATGTTTGTTTTACTCCATGTGTAACTCTGTGTTGTTGTATCTGTCGAACTGCTTTGCTTTATCTTGGCCAGGTCGCTATTGTAAATGAGAACTTGTTCTCAACTTGCCTACCTTCCCTTAAAGCTAGTGAGGGAGATAAGTGTTTCCAGTTTCAGAGATTTTTGTAGTTCGTTCCAGTCATTGGCAGCAGTGAACTGGAAAGAGAGGCGGCCAAAGAAAGAATTGGTTTTGGGGGTGACTAGAGAGATATACCTGCTGGAGCGTGTGCTACAGGTGGGAGATGCTATGGTGACCAGCGAGCTGAGATAAGGGGGGACTTTACCTAGCAGGGTCTTGTAGATGACATGGAGCCAGTGGGTTTGGCGACGAGTATGAAGCGAGGGCCAGCCAACGAGAGCGTACAGGTCGCAATGGTGGGTAGTATATGGGGCTTTGGTGACAAAACGGATTGCACTGTGATAGACTGCATCCAATTTGTTGAGTAGGGTATTGGAGGCTATTTTGTAAATTACATCGCCAAAGTCGAGGATTGGTAGGATGGTCAGTTTTACAAGGGTATGTTTGGCAGCATGAGTGAAGGATGCTTTGTTGCGAAATAGGAAGCCAATTCTAGATTTAACTTTGGATTGGAGATGTTTGATATGGGTCTGGAAGGAGAGTTTACAGTCTAACCAGACACCTAAGTATTTGTAGTTGTCCACGTATTCTAAGTCAGAGCCGTCCAGAGTAGTGATGTTGGACAGGCGGGTAGGTGCAGGTAGCGATCGGTTGAAGAGCATGCATTTAGTTTTACTTGTATTTAAGAGCAATTGGAGGCCACGGAAGGAGAGTTGTATGGCATTGAAGCTTGCCTGGAGGGTTGTTAACACAGTGTCCAAAGAAGGGCCGGAAGTATACAGAATGGTGTCGTCTGCGTAGAGGTGGATCAGAGACTCACCAGCAGCAAGAGCGACCTCATTGATGTATACAGAGAAGAGAGTCGGTCCAAGAATTGAACCCTGTGGCACCCCCATAGAGACTGCCAGAGGTCCGGACAACAGACCCTCCGATTTGACACACTGAACTCTATCAGAGAAGTAGTTGGTGAACCAGGCGAGGCAATCATTTGAGAAACCAAGGCTGTTGAGTCTGCCGATGAGGATGTGGTGATTGACAGAGTCGAAAGCCTTGGCCAGATCAATGAATACGGCTGCACAGTAATGTTTCTTATCGATGGCGGTTAAGATATCGTTTAGGACCTTGAGCGTGGCTGAGGTGCACCCATGACCAGCTCTGAAACCAGATTGCATAGCAGAGAAGGTATGGTGAGATTCAAAATGGTCGGTAATCTGTTTGTTGACTTGGCTTTCGAAGACCTTAGAAAGGCATGGTAGGATAGACATAGGTCTGTAGCAGTTTGGGTCAAGAGTGTCCCCCCCTTTGAAGAGGGGGATGACCGCAGCTGCTTTCCAATCTTTGGGAATCTCAGACGACACGAAAGAGAGGTTGAACAGGCTAGTAATAGGGGTGGCAACAATTTCGGCAGATAATTTTAGAAAGAAAGGGTCCAGATTGTCTAGCCCGGCTGATTTGTAGGGGTCCAGATTTTGCAGCTCTTTCAGAACATCAGCTGAATGGATTTGGGAGAAGGAGAAATGGGGAAGGCTTGGGCGAGTTGCTGTTGGGGGTGCAGTGCTGTTGACAGGGGTAGGAGTAGCCAGGTGGAAAGCATGGCCAGCAGTAGAAAAATGCTTATTGAAATTTTCAATTATGGTGGATTTATCAGTGGTGACAGTGTTTCCTATCTTCAGTGCAGTGGGCAGCTGGGAGGAGGTGTTCTTATTCTCCATGGACTTTACAGTGTCCCAGAACTTTTTTGAGTTAGTGTTGCAAGAAGCAAATTTCTGCTTGAAAAAGCTAGCCTTGGCTTTTCTAACTGCCTGTGTATAATGGTTTCTAGCTTCCCTGAACAGCTGCATATCACGGGGGCTGTTCGATGCTAATGCAGAACGCCATAGGATGTTTTTGTGTTGGTTAAGGGCAGTCAGGTCTGGGGAGAACCAAGGGCTATATCTGTTCCTGGTTCTAAATTTCTTGAATGGGGCATGTTTATTTAAGATGGTTAGGAAGGCATTTTTAAAAAATATCCAGGCATCCTCTACTGACGGGATGAGGTCAATATCCTTCCAGGATACCCCGGCCAGGTCGATTAGAAAGGCCTGCTCGCTGAAGTGTTTCAGGGAGCGTTTTACAGTGATGAGAGGAGGTCGTTTGACCGCTGACCCATTACGGATGCAGGCAATGAGGCAGTGATCGCTGAGATCTTGGTTGAAGACAGCAGAGGTGTATTTAGAGGGGAAGTTGGTTAGGATGATATCTATGAGGGTGCCCATGTTTAAGGCTTTGGGGAGGTACCTGGTAGGTTCATTGATAATTTGTGTGAGATTGAGGGCATCAAGTTTAGATTGTAGGATGGCTGGGGTGTTAAGCATGTTCCAGTTTAGGTCGCCTAGCAGCACGAGCTCTGAAGATAGATGGGGGGCAATCAGTTCACATATGGTGTCCAGAGCACAGCTGGGGGCAGAGGGTGGTCTATAGCAGGCGGCAACGGTGAGAGACTTGTTTTTAGAGAGGTGGATTTTTAAAAGTAGAAGTTCAAATTGTTTGGGTACAGACCTGGATAGTAGGACAGAACTCTGCAGGCTATCTTTGCAGTAGATTGCAACACCGCCCCCTTTGGCAGTTCTATCTTGTCTGAAAATGTTGTAATTTGGAATTAAAATGTCTGAATTTTTGGTGGTCTTCCTAAGCCAGGATTCAGACACAGCTAGAACATCCGGGTTGGCAGAGTGTGCTAAAGCAGTGAATAGAACAAACTTAGGGAGGAGGCTTCTAATGTTAACATGCATGAAACCAAGGCTATTACGGTTACAGAAGTCGTCAAAAGAGAGCGCCTGGGGAATAGGAGTGGAGCTAGGCACTGCAGGGCCTGGATTCACCTCTACATCGCCAGAGGAACATAGGAGGAGTAGAATAAGGGTGCGACTAAAAGCAATAAGAATTGGTCGTCTAGAACGTCTGGAACAGAGAGTAAAAGGAGGTTTCTGGGGGCGATAAAATAGCATCAAGGTATAATGTACAGACAAAGGTAAGGTAGGATGTGAATACAGTGGAGGTAAACCTAGGTATTGAGTGATGAAGAGAGAGATATTGTCTCTAGAAACATCATTGAAACCAGGAGATGTCATTGCATGTGTGGGTGGTGGAACTAATAGGTTGGATAAGGTATAGTGAGCAGGACTAGAGGCTCTACAGTGAAATAAGCCAATAAACACTAACCAGAAGAGCAATGGACAAGACATATTGACATTAAGGAGAGGCATGCTTAGTCGAGTGATCAAAAGGGTCCAGTGAGTGGAGAGGTTGGTTGAGGGTCACGGCGATTTAGACAGCTAGCCAAGCCAACCGGTAGCAAGCTAGCATAGGATGGAGTCTGTTGTTAGCCACCTCTTGCGTTCGGTCAGTAGATTAGTGGGGTTCCGTGAGGTAGAGGGGATTAATCCAAATCACACAACAACAACAAAAATAAGAACAATAGATATAGTTATAGAGGCCCGAGAAGAAAACATAATAATAATAAAAATAAATAAATTGTCCGATTGTCTATTCAGATAGCAGCCGGTAAGACAGCTAACGGTTAGCGGGCCGCAGATGGGCGTTCAGGTAACGTCGCGACAGAGGAGCCAGCCGGATCTCCTTCAGGTAGATAACGTCGGCAGTCCAGTTGTGAAGGCCCGGTGGGGCTCCGCGTAGGCAGTGAAACGGGTCCGGATAGGTGACTGCAGCCCAGGAGTGAATGATGGAACTCAGGAGTGATTGACGGAGCTGGCTAGCACCGGAACAATCGATGTTTGCTCCGGAATCGACGAAAGCCGACTGTCACACGGATAGCAGCTAGCTAGCTGTGAGATCCGGGTATGAATGTCCAGAGAGCAGTTGAAATCCAGGGACATGGAGAGAAAAATTGGTCCGGTATGTTCCGTTCCGAGCCGCGCTGCGCCGTACAAAACTGGCGATAGATTTTCGAGCTAAAGGATAGCTGATGACCACAAACCGTGGTTAGCTGAATACTAACGATTTGCCAGTAAAGAAGCTAACTAGCTTCTGATTAGCTTCTGGATTAGCTTCTGGGCTAGCTCCTGGCTAGCTTCTGGCTAGTTTCTGGCTAGCTTCTTGGAGTTTCTGGCTAGCTTCTTGGAGGATTACAGATC